>NC_090800.1:1209523-1511904 GCF_036512215.1 Solanum lycopersicum
TTCTTGATTGCATCTTGTTTATTATATTAAGATCCGAAAAAATGGTTAAAATATGAAGTAGTTGGTTTTTTTTTTTTTGAAAATATTTTGTAGATGTATATAATGTGTATCGAATATCAAATCAAGGTTGTTTATGAGTGATTTTGTCCAAACATATTGTATATAATTCAATAATTTTCGATTACTTGTATTAGTTTGTATATGTTATAGTTTGATTTGTATATTAGATAGATTTTGTACAAGTTGTTGTGATTCTTTGTCTAAACATATTGTATTTTATGAAATTTTTTTTTACTTTTATCAATTCTTTATATGTTACTTTTGATTTGTATATTAGATAAAATTTATACAAGTAGTTATATCTTTTAAGTAAAAACTGTATAATGAGTAATTTTCGATTATTTTTATTAGTTTTGTATTTGTTCATACAATTATATTTGGATACAAATGATATTTGTTAATATACTCAATATAATTGACTTGTATGAATGAATTGAATACAACAATATTAGATACAAATCTATTGTATATGTGATACAATTATTAATCAAATATACAAATCAAATTGTATATCTCTCACCTCTCTCATCTTTCTCACAAAAGTCTTTTTCATTCATCTTCCAATCTCGCTTGCCTCGCTGCTCCTTATTGTAGCTAGTTTTGATACAAAATAATTATGATCATGATACAGTTATCAATCAAATATACAAATATATGTCTCACTTTTCTTCTTTCACTCCCAAATCTCGCCCTCCTCTATCCTCTATCTCGCAATCTCACTCGTCTCCCCCCTCCCCCCCCCCCCTTGACATGTATCTACGAATCACAATTAATTCTAAACTATAGTCATTTTTTAAAGTCTTCGCTTATTTAAATGACTAGTTTGAACCAATCAAACTCAATGTATCTGCAATACGATTATCAATTAGATAAACAAATCAATTGTATATCTCCCTCATCTCTCTTCTTTCTCATTCATCTTCCAATCTCGCTAGCCTCTCTGCTTCCTATAGTAGCTAGTTTTGATACAAAACAAATTGTATTCATCATACAATTATCGATCAAATATCTCTTACGTTTCTCCTTTCGTCTCATATCTCTCTCTCAATCTCACTCGCCTCTCTTCCTTTCTAATATATATCTACGAATCACGATTAATTTTTAACTATAGTCATTTTTATACGTTTTCGCTTTATTTAAATAATAACTAAGATTAAACCTACCCAAACTTTAGGGTATCATTTTTGTTGATTTTTCTCAAAGATTATCATTATAAATCTCTCAATCTTTTCCTCAATTCTCTTCTTTCCTCATCCAAAGGCAATTTCGTAAACGCCACTTTCTCCAATGTTTTGACCTCAATACACGCCAAAATTCCCTTCAATTTTCCAATCATTAGTACCCAAAATCCCATCAATTCTCAATCTTTGCTTCAATTATCACAACCCCAGATCAAAATCTTGACAAAATTAGCAAAAATTTGCTAGTTCTATGTTGTTCTACCATGTAAAAAATCCCAAAACTCCATAAATTCACAATCTTTACTGCCATTCTCATAACCCCAGATCAAAATCTTGATAAAATTAGCCAGTTCTATATAGTTGTCTGATGTAAAAATCCATAAATCCCAATCTTTTCTCCAAATCTCACAACCCCAGATAGTATTTTGACAGAAAGTTGCCTGTTTTAGAGTTCTTTGTGTACCATGTGTCATGATTTGAACTATAATCTTTGATGCCTAAGAAAACCCAGTTTAGTATAAGCTCATCTGATTCAGATTCCCCAAGAAAAAATCTTGGTTCTTCTGTTTCTACAGAGCCAGGACCAGGACCAAGCAGTAGTAGTAGTAGCTGTAAGGTTAATAATAAATCATCTGTTTGGTCTGGTTTATTGGTTTCTCCTTTTTCAATATTTGATAGTGAGCCAAAAGGGTGTTTGAAAAAAAGGGAATTTTGTTGTTCAAAGAAGTATAATGGTATTGGTTGGACTAGTGCTGTGAAAAGAATGATAAACAGTGGCTCAATGAGGAGGATTTTTGGGATGGACAAAACTGGGATGCCTAATGGGTCAAAGAGTGATATTTGGCTTTTGGGTGTTTGCTATAAAGTTGTTCAAGATGATGATTCATCCATAGAACCAACTCAAAGTGAAGGTTTTGCTGCTTTTGTTGATGATTTCTCATCTAGAATTCTTGTTACATATCGTAAAGGTGCTTAATGTTGTAGTCTTTCTTTTGCTCTGATAGTTTGATGTGATTATAGTTTGATTTGGTGTGTGGAAGATGTGAATTTGGTTTTATTTGATTGAATGTAATTACAGGTTTTGCTCCTATTGAAGATACTAAGTATACCAGTGATGTTAATTGGGGTTGCATGCTTAGGAGTAGTCAGATGCTTGTTGCTCAGGTTTTTCCACTGTAGCACAACTCCTTTTCTTTCTTGTTGCTCCTGCCATCCCAATTTACGTGGCACCATTTGGCTAAGCACGGATTTTTTAAAAAGAAAAGACGGGTGACATTCTTTTTGGGACAAACTTAAAAGGGAGTGTGCCACATAAATTGGGTTAGAGCGAGTACAAGTACATGTTAGCTAAAATCTGTAAATTCTTGCTTATTTGCCATTTTGTGAATTTCCAATGCTTGCTGTGTCTGGTATAGTGATATTGATGATTCCTGCATGTATATAGGCTCTACTTCTTCATCGATTAGGAAGATCGTGGAGAAAATCTATGGACAAGGTACTTGAAAGTCAAAACACTGCAGTATTTTCAGTTGTTAAAATGCTCAATTTCCAATTTAGAACCACGATAATGCACAATCAGGTTCTCATCTCATATCTCTTATCCAAAAAATGAAAAAAGATCAGGTTCTCATCTTATGTATGTAGTGTTTTAGCATGAAAATTTAGCATGTTATCTCATTGGCAGCCGCTTGAACAAAAGTATGTGGAGATTTTGCACCTCTTTGGTGATTCTGTGGAGTCAGCTTACTCTATCCATAACCTCCTGCAAGCCGGCAAGACTTATGGTCTTTCTCCTGGTTCTTGGGTGGGTCCGTATGCAATGTGCCGCACCTGGGAAACATTAGCACGCTGCAAAAGAGAAGAAACAGGAAATGCAGTCATGTCTCCAGCTATGGCTATCTATGTTGTATCTGGGGATGAAGATGGAGAAAGAGGTGGAGCGCCAGTTCTCTGCGTTGAGGACATTGTCAAGCATTGTTCCGGCTTGGCAAAAGGCGAAGTTGACTGGACACCTGTTCTTTTCTTAGTACCGTTGGTTCTTGGACTTGACAAAATCAATTCGAGGTTAACTTCCATTTATCTTATTTTGTTGATCTACGTTGGATGTTATTATGATGCAAAGCTCTTGCCTGTTCTTGTTATATTATGTCTTTCTGAATTACGGTCATAAATAAATTAAACAAAACTGTGATTGAATTTACTTGTCCGTGGTGTAAAACACAAGGTGATTACTTGGGGATCTATTGCAACTTTAACGCTATAACTACTTTTTCATTGCCTGTTTTGCTCTATTATAATGAACTTGTATGTAAAGAAATTAGAATTGCTACCGACTGTTTCGTGGAGTTAACTGATACCTTGTGGCTGTGTCATCTATTTCCAGGCCTTATAAGGGAAAAATTGATATTCTTTCAATTAATCTCAATAACATCCTGTTAAGTATCTTGCATTGTGATTTAGTAATTTAACCAATGCCACATGGACTTATGGAGATGATTTAACTATGATACACAGACTTGGTTATGGTCATGGGACATTCTGATTCCAAAAGTTGGACTCGGCAATTCTGTTCTTTATTCAGTGTAAAACTCGGTTAAGTTTCCACAGTTTAGTTTTTTCTCTCTACTCGTAGAATGGAAAATTAGATTTTGTACACTGTAGTGCTAGTAATGATCTTTAAAGAATCTTTCATAGAACTTAGTATAGAATGTATTTCACTATTTTACCAAATAAAGAGTCTCCCTTACCGTTTAGGATTTAGATGTCTTGGCAATTGAAAAACTACTCCTTAACCTTGGAGGCTTGGACGATTTTTTAGCACTTCTTGCACATACTTGTCTTGGGGGAATCCGGTATCTTCTTTTCTCGGGCACAAGATTTTCTTGGGGAAACCATGCATCTTCTTTAAGAGGAGTTGTGGTAGGTTACATTGAGTAATACCATGAAGAACAGTAAGCACCAACATAATGAACAAATGAAAACAATTTAATGGGGATCCTGCTTTGGTTTCTCAGAAACAAGACTAATTAAATGTATCAGACTCATTTGAAGACTATCTAGTCAAATTACTTGATCTAACCATTACTTTATTGAAACAAGAATAGATAGAAGACCGACACTACTGCATGTGATTCAAGGTCACAAACTAATATTTCCTAGTTCCTACAATGCAAATTCTACCATTGTTCTATTTCTCGTGGGAACATGAAAGAAGAATGGCACCACCAGAAACTCTGGCACTATAATCTAGCTGAAAGGTGCTCGCGTCTAAAAGTTTAATGACCGCATAATAAATTGTATATTCAAAAGATACTGCAAACCATGGTTGTTATAATTATACCTTTCCAAGTTTGAAAAAACAAAAAGCACTGCTATAGGTTGATCACCAGCGTGATAATGATCTCACTGTGATGTTCTTCACTGTTTAGAGCAGAATGGATACGGGTGATTCATATGGTCGACTCCGACTAATTTGAGATTCAAGCTTAGATGATTCATAGTTGACTCCAACTAGTTTGATTGGTGTTCCATTTATCTTCATGTTGAGTTTAGACACATTTCACCATTGCTAGAAGACCGTATCTGATTAAGATTAAACTTGTGGATTGAGTTGATGTTTGATGGATGATTTCATATTCCTACTGAAAATGCCAGAGCCTTTACTTGATAATTACATTTTTGTTGGTTATCAAAAGAAAAGATTAAAGACTTCCGTGTACTTAACTTTCTTTAACTTCTTCTATGTCAGGTATCTTCCTTTACTGGCAGCTACATTTAGTTTTCCTCAAAGCCTTGGGATCCTAGGTGGCAGACCTGGAGCATCAACCTATATTGTTGGCGTGCAAGATGATAAAGCCGTTTATCTTGACCCACATGAAGTTCAGCCAGTAATTATCTTTCTTTTTGGTTGCATATCTGAGTTATTTTACACATTTCGATGGGATTTCAGTTATTTTCTCATTGCATAAATCTAGGATAAATCGGCAAGCCTTAAAATCAAAGTTTTTATGTTTGGGTGCTATTGCTTGCTTATGAAGGAGAGGTGGGGTGATATGGGCTCCTAGATAACACTTTGATCTGATAAAGCTGATCTTTAATTTTGATTGAATGAAATGTGTATATACAGAGAAACAAAACCTGAAGCCTGAAATGACCATGAAGTGGGGACGAGAAATTACGGTAGTGGTAAGAGCACTCCAGTTCCAAACAAGTGGGTTGGGCGTTCGAGTCACCAAGGGGGGAAGTGAAAAACCATAATTATTTGCCCCTTGTTAAAGGATTTTGGCGTAGGCTTTACCTAATCAAGAAAAGACTTGGAAATGGGAACTGACTGGATTCTGTATATTTGAGCACAGCGTTAAGGACTTCACCAAGAACTACTGACAAAGGAAAACTTTTTAAATTTTATTTTTAGATCTCTTATTGTTTGCTGAAATAATATCCTTCTCTTAAAGCATTTTCTCTATTCCCTCTTAGAAAATAAGCTTATATGAGAATCTCTAAGTAGAATATATTCTGACAGATCTTCACTGCTTTAGAGGACCTTCATAGAATCTAGCAAGGCTACCCAGCTAAAATACTTGCCATATTGCTGTAGCAGGAGAGGAGCTATATAAAAAACAATCACCAAACTACTTTTTCGGTTCTCCTCTTACCAGTGCCTTAAAATTGTGGGCTTTTCCAGTGTTCCGTTTTCTCTAGCCGACATCTCTACGGTAACCACAATCGACATTTAATTAGTATCATCTGACAAGTCTAGTTCAGTGGTCTTGTGCTTTGCGTCCTGTTTAGTCAGTGACACAGCTTTGCTAGTCTCTCCTTCTCCCGGAAATCCTTCTATGTAACTTCACAATTTTCAGTTGCGAAATTCAATATTGTTCAGTGAGTTTCTAATCTTCCTACGTATTCCTTTCAGGATCTTGATCCATCAGTTTCTTCCTGTAGTTTCCTGACACTACCAAAAAGGAAAATAAAAATAAAAATAAAGATATATTGCTCCCTTTATGATCTTTCCCCATAACTTTTCCTTTGAGTCGAGTGGACATGTAGGGATCACTCTCTTAACAAATGAGTATTTTCTTAATTGGTTTTTCAGCTTTCTTACTATTTCGTCTTGTTAACTTTCTTTATGGTGCTTGTGATCTCATTTGTTGTGATTTTAACATGTGAAGTGTTACGGGCTTATCTATTGAAATGGATAGTCTACTGCTTTCATTATCTGTCTAATGAGCCAGTTCTTGATATTATAACTGATATATGTTCTCATATACTGCTTATCAATGAAGTTCCAAAGTTTGAGGTTTTCAATTTTCAAATACAAAAGCTACTTTTTCAAATACTCGCAATTTTCATGGACAAACGCCACCATAATATTTGTGTCATCTGCTTTCATGGATTGTAGGGTGTATTGTTCCTCATTATCTGTCTGGTGTGCAGGTTGTTGATATTAAAATGGATAAGCTAGATGTTGATACTTCATCTTATCACTGCAAGTAAGTGAATTCTCGTTCTAGTTTCTCATCTGATTTTTCCAATTTTTTTTTCTTTTTATCACATCATGGCCTTTTGATTTTGATTGCAGTACTGTAAGGCATTTTCCACTGGATTCAATTGATCCCTCCTTGGCTATCGGATTTTACTGTAGAGATAAAAGTATGTTTCCAGAAACTGCTGCGCTTGTCTTACCATGGCTAAGTCGATTCTTAACCACTAACTTCTGTATGCTCTCTGTAGGTGATTTTGATGATTTCTGTATACGAGCATCTGAGCTAGTAGATCAGTCAAACGGTGCTCCATTGTTTACCATAACTGAGACTCGTAGCTCTGCCACATCAGTTGAGTACAATGACAGGTTGACTAGTGATACTGGAGTCCCGGAACTGGACTCCTTCGATGCTGTAGCCCCCGGTGAATCAGATGGTAGTAGTAGACCTGAAGATGAGTGGCAACTCCTTTGATCTGACGACACAATTCAGGCTCAAAAGTTGTGTAAATAACTACGTAGGTGGTCTACTTGATTGCGTCCGTGGCCTTAATGTGTCATGACTTGTTTGGTGCAGACGATTTCGGGTAAAACTACTGCTGTAAGATAGACATACTTGTGTAGGATTCATCTTTTTTTCTCTACACTTTGATGTTGTCTATAGATTATCCAATTGATTCTTTCTTTCTTTCTTAGTATTCAAATGCAGAAGATTGAATAGTCGTTCCCCTAATCTTCCACTTTCGGTGTGTTCGGTACGGAGGAAAACATTTTCTGTTTTTAATTTTTTCATGTTCGGTTGGTTCAAATATTTGAAATTTGTTTTCTAGATGGACTTATTTTTCCAATTTGTGTGTTGCTGCGCCTTCTTTTCCTGGTCTTTTAAGGTGTTATTCTAACTTCTTGTCTTGACTGAGGAGGGGCTTTGCTTAGTTAGGGTTGCTTCACTTGATTTATGGTGTGTTCGATACGAGGCGGAGCCAAGATTTTTAATAGGGGTTCAAAGTTTGAGAAGTGAACACACGAATTAGTGGAAGGCAGTTCGATATTTATTATACGTACGTAAAAAATAATTTTGACCATGTATAAATAATACTCCCTCCGTTTAAAAAAGAATGACTTTCTTTCTTTTTTAGTCTATTTAAAAAAAAATTCTTTTTTTTGTAACGTTTTAATTTCAGCTTTTTACGTGGCATGTTTAAGGCCGATCATAAGATTAAAGGACAATTTTGTACATTTGACATAACTTCAATTTAGGACCATAAGATTCAAAAGTCTTTTTTATATTTTTAAACTTCATGCGAAGTCAAATCAAGTCATTCTTTATGAAATGGAAGGAGTAATATTTTTCGCTGAGGTAGTTCAGATGAACCCCGTTGTTCGTTACGGAGGAAAATATTTTCATGTTGGTTGGTGAAATACATTTGCGATATGAAAGCAAGATCCTCTAAGAACGAGGAAAAAACTTAGTGAAAATATGGAAAAGAAGTTTCATATTAATTGTGCCCTCTCCGCCCTTCAATACCTTATTTTCACCCCAACCCCTATCCCGTTAACCCTACATGGTACATCCTCGCCGCCCTACACTCTCTACCTTCACTCCCACCTTTTATAGTATTTGTCTGGAACATATGAACGTTTTTAGGATAATGTATTTTGCTTATGTATCGAACGCAAAAATAAATTTAAAAAATCACTTGAGATCTTGACTCGACATGAAAAGTGAATATAACTTTGACAAATCTTTATTTTATTTATATAACAAGAACATACATGAATTTTTACAATTTACACATTCAACCCTCAGTAACATCAATTTTGTCATAATCAATATCTTTTTTTGGAATTGTAATAATTGGCATTGGTTTAATGTAAACTCCAAAACTTTCAAGTTGATTACCACAAATTGTGCCATGAAATCCATTGAGCCAACCATGATCCAATGCATTTATATTAAATTCTGTATCTTCACTTGCCATATAAGTTGGTTTATTTTTTGGAAATGGTCCATATGAATTTTTATTTGTCACAAATGTAATTGTTTTCAAAATTCTATCTAGTCCAAGTACTCCATGTCTACCATTTATTCCAATCAAATATTCTGATGGATAATCCAGCTTGATCTGAAAATTATTAAAAAAATTTGTTAGATAAAAATTAAATGTTTGGGGGTTATTTTGGCATATAGTGATTTTAATGACATAAAAATAGTTTTGTAACGACGTGGAATCTGAGGAGGGTAATAGAATGCACTCACGTTTTACCCTTACACTCGTGGAGCAGATAGACCATTGACACGTACAACAACAATAAAAACATGTTAAGTAAATCCCATGATATGTGTCATGGGTTATGCAAGCTGTATCCCTACCTCATGAAGGTAGAAAGACTGTTTCCGACAGACCATTGACACATTAGTGGAAAAGAAAATACGACAGTAAAGAAGACACGACACCAAACATGCAAAAATGAAACTTACAATTTCAAGATTTTCTATAGTATCACCATGTCTCTTTGATAGAGTAAATTTTCCATCCTTGACATATAAAAATTGGAGATGGCTAACTACTCTTCCATAAGAAATAAAAATCATTGCAATATCACCAATATCAACATCTTCCCATGTTGTTCCTTTCAATTTACTACTTGTCACAGTTTCAACTTTGAAACTCATATTTTCCATTTAACAAAGATTAGTTTAATCAAAAGATTGGAAAATAAATAAATTGAAAGAAAATAAAACAAAGAAAGACAATTAAGTTGTGAGTCTTTAGGTCCATAAGGACCTTATTATATATACTACTTTATGTTGCAATCTTTTATGCCTTTCTTGAAAATGAATTTGAGATTTGGAATTTTACTTCAATTGATAGACTAGGTTCTTTTCCTTTTTATAAAGAAATGTTGTTTATTGAAGAAACATGTGTTTTGTATTATTCCACAAGTGAGATCTCGAGAGGGTGACCTATAAAGTAGTTGTTTCCGATAGATTCTAGCCTCAAGTATTCTTTTATGAGTCGTTCACCAATAAATTACGTCTCAATGACCTTGGCGCAGGCAAAGCTTCAAGATTAGAAGTTTTGTTCGCGAGGTCAAAAGTTCAAACACCAACCTCCTCCAAGGTCATTCTTGTAAATCACGCGAGGTCAAAAGTTCAAACACCAACCTCCTCCAAGGTCATTCTTGTAAATCACACGACGTTAACGTCTACTTCAAGAAAGGGAAAAGACAACAAAGAGGCTCTATTTGTAGGAAGACAAACATGCATTTCCTTCTATGTTTTGCAAAGAAAAATTCAGAAGTTGGATGAACACTTCTGATTATTTTTCATACAATTCCATAAACCAAATGTCACATTAACTTAAAAAGGGGGGTTTTGGGTGGGGGTGGGGAGCATACCTAAGAACAACAAAAAGTATCTAAAACATTTTAGCTATGAACATTTTCATGTAAATCACCTAAAGGTAACTTTACTATCTTCCTCTGCTTTCTCTATTATCTTCACCAACATCTGTTTTATAAACATCATCTCAAGATTCACTGCAATATGATGGCAAAAAAAGAATCCGTTAAAGACGTATTTACAGGGAGTATATCTTCAAAATAGACAAATAGAGGTTAAATACACTACGATTCTCTTTCTTTAGACAACGATTTTGAGTATATCACGGGAAATACACAAACCAAGGATGAAAGAAAGTCTTTAGTACTTAGTTTACATAGTTGTGTCAAATTCGAGCACTTGAAAATAGTAGAACCAGTATAATCACTCCGAGACTAGATTTACGAACTGAGAATGAGCCTTGATATCATTATACATGTTAAAAGGCTACCCTTTAATAGAATGCTAAGAAATTGAATACAACAAAGTAACTCAGTGAGAATGTAAAAGCACACATCGAACTCCAAAAGGACAGTGATGTGTCGTTTACTTTCAATTCTTCGGAGACATATACGTTCAATATAATGCAGATTTGATATAAAAGTTTTTCAACTTCTACCTTGTTAACATGTAAACGAGAAAATTTATGAAACGACAAATAAATAAAAGCACTCCATCAACGGAATAAATTGTTTCTCAATTGAAGCTGTAAAACAAGCTCTTGACTTGCATATAAATTTAATTATCCATTGAACTAGGAATAAGCTTGAGTTTAAAAAAGGACTAGAAAATTTATTCAAGAATACTCACTTTACGGGTCATAGTACTTGCATTTGGTTCTTGATGGAAATTTACATATTATTCAACGGATACATGAGTGAACGGCGCCATAAGTGCCTCCATCTGCGTGAAAGGACACTCGTTCTTGCCGCATCTTTGAGGGGCAAACCACAAAGAATTTGAACAAGTGTATCGTCATCCAACTTATTGAGAGATTCACCTTCTGAACGGATTGATCTTTCACGAACTGAAATAATAGTAAACAAATCTTTTAGGGGTAAACGACAAAGATTCTGAACGAACATGATGCCGTCATTCATACTTATCAAGAGATTAAATACCTTCCAAATTGATCACGTTATCACGAACCGACACAGCAGAAGACGACATTGCCGCTCCCTTTGTTATCTTTTGAGATTCCGTGAAGCAACACAACACAACACGCAGAATTTGCGGAAGCAAATACAACACCTAATACCAAACGACAAGATTTTTTAATTCAAGATCAGATTCAATTTTCTTCTTCTTCTTCTTCTTCTTCTGATTGCAGGTAGATTCAAGAAGCTTATCATCATATACAATTCAAATAATCATCAAAATTCAAAGGGGGAAGCCTACTATTCTTTATTTTTGTTTTGATGACCGTGGTGTCGGGGCCATGTTTTCACTCAATTCGACTAATACCACAAGATACTTGTCACCTCCCGGTCCCACTAGCAACAAAGTTGAAGAGCTAACTGTTCTGAATAGTAATACTAAGATTTAGATCTTCTAAAACCAAGTGAATCACTTCAACATCGTTACACATAATCATCACAACAACATACCAATGTATACAAACCTTACCCCTACTCATAGCTCGTAGAGATAGATCGGTTGTTTCAAATAGTAATTACACATAATCACTATTAATTTAGAACATTTTTCATGTCTCAAGCTCATTCTCAGTACACATAACAAAAGCATACAAAAAATAATAAAAATTCAAGTAGTCATCAAAATTCAAAAGGGGGAATGCTACTATTCTTTATTTTTGTTATGACAATCGTGGTCTTCAAACCAGCTTTCGCACGCCTCGGTTAATTCCACTATATACATCAACAAAGTTGAAAAACTAACTATTCCGAATAGAAATACCGCGAGTTAGATCTTCTGAAACCAAGTGAATCATCTCAACATAACTACACAATCATCACAACAACACGTACACAGAGCTTACCCCTACCTCGTAGAGGCGCACACAAACACAATTTCCATTTCTAATAGTAACCATACATAATCATTATCAATTTTAAACTTTTTTTTTCATATCTCCAACACAAATTCTCAGAACACAGAACAAGGGCATACACACACACACAAAAGAGAAATTAAAATTATTATATAAAATCAATTCCACACACACATACAAAAAATCTTCACATGGCAATCTGAAATGAAAATCCTATCTAGCATTGAAAAACATTATATATAAAAAAATTCAAAAAAA
Source organism: Solanum lycopersicum (assembly GCF_036512215.1). Taxonomy (NCBI): domain Eukaryota; kingdom Viridiplantae; phylum Streptophyta; class Magnoliopsida; order Solanales; family Solanaceae; genus Solanum; species Solanum lycopersicum. Next base: position 1,221,898 of record NC_090800.1, read on the forward strand.
AAAAATAAAAATGAACCTGACCGGAAAAATGGCCGGCGAGCAGCGGTGGTGGTGATTTGGGGCTTTGTAATTAAAAGCAAAACTAGGGTTTTACTTCTCTCTCAAATTTCTTCTTCTTTGGAGTTTTTGTTGCTTCATATATTATGTATCAATGGATGAAAGATTTATCAGTGGAAGTGTTCATATTTATAGTACTACTTTAAGGTCATGTTTGGACATGAAAATTAGTGATTTAAAATGGAAAAAACTTACCCGCATCGCATTGTGTGTTTACACAAAATCAATGCAAAATATTGATTTGATATAAACATTCGATGAGAGTAAGTTATATCCATTTAAAATTAGGTTCAATTTGAAGTTGAAGTTTTCGGTGATCATTTTTGCGAAGATCTCGAAAATTATCAAAATTTCTCTAGATTTTATATAATTCTACGGAAAATGAGCAAATTATAATTTCTATAGATTTTATATAATTTTCTTTACTTATAATTTAAAATTTGGATAATTGTATAGAATGACAAACTAATAACATAAAATAAATATAGTAGCTATCGTTTGATTTATTTGTGTTCCATAGCAAACTGTTTGTCAGTCCCTTTCTCCCTCATATTCTCGCTCGCCACTCTCCCTCTCTCGATCACTTCCTTCGCTCGCCTCTCTCGCTTTATAAAATAGAATTGTATAAATTGTGTTGTCAATTGTTTAAAGCGAGAGAAAATTGTATATACACATGCAAATACATATATCTCTGTCTTATACACTTATAATTACACAATAAAAGAACTTCCCTGCCCAAGTCTCTTTTGTCTTTTTCTCTTTCTCGTTTTATACAAATTCAAATTGTATATAATTTCTCCCTTTCTTGTTTTGTACACTTCGTTTTATACAATTCACTTCAATTATATATATAGCGAATTATAGATATATATGTTTGCTATGGAGCGCAATTATGTAAATTTTGTTATAGCGTACAAATATAAATTTTATGTTTGCTATATGTGAAAGTTGTCCTTTAAAATTCTATTTTATTCTTTACCCTAACTTTTAATAGTAGTTCTATCTGATATTCTAATTTTTTTAGGTTTATCATCAAATTATAGAAGTGTGCCATTATATAACGACAAAAAGTGATACAAGCTATCGTTTATGCGAATTTCGATAATGGATAACATAATGGAACTTGTGATAATGCACTTCCACACGAATTTTCATCACCGAAAATTATGGATAACATAAGTGTGATATCAACGAGATACATGCAATGCTTCAGTGAAAAACTCTTCTGTTACCGTTTGATACCAATAGAGTTTTAATATACTCTAATGTTATCAAAGAGGAATAGATAGTGATTCAGTGAAAACTAGCTAAATTGATGCTTAATACCATCAATATATATATTCACTCTTATGGTATCAAAGACGAAAAATAATGCTTCAATAAAAACATTGCTTAATTACTCTTTGATACCATTAAAGTGTGTATATATACTCCGATGGTATCAAAAAGGGACATATAATGTTTCAGTGAAACATTTTATATGTTCTGATGGTATCAAGGAGGAAGAAATAATAATTCAATGAAAACTAGCTAAATTAATGATTGATACTATGATATCAAAGAAAAAAAAACAATGTTTCAATGAAACAATACTCAGTTACTCCTTAATATATATATATATATATATATATATATATATATATATATATATATATATATATATATATATACTCCAATGATATCAAAGATAATTATGTTTTAATTCGTCATAGGGGATATGAACATAAATAGGTCGAGTCACAAATTAATAAATAGTTTAAGTTAAGTCCAATTTGAGTAAATAGTTGCATTAATCGGTCCAATATCCTTTAAAACATAATACTCTGATACAACACAATACAATAAGGGAAAATTACGCTGCTAAGTAAATTTATATAATTTAATTACTTACCATAGCTATAGTTTGCTATAATTATCACTCGCGACTAACATTATACATTAATTATGTGAGCTGACTTCGAGTTTGTATAATTAGTTACGTTTGTATATATATAATTCGCCAATATATACAAATACATATGTATAATATACAATTATTTAACCTATATACATAAATAATTCACCTCTCCCCCCTCTCTAATCTCTCTCGTTCGTCTCTCCCCTCCCTCTCTCAATCTCGCATGCCTCTCTCCTCCCTCTCCCATTCTCGGTTGTCATATATACAAATGCATATGTATAATATATAATTATATACATATACAATTCACCTATCTACCCTCTCTCGTCTCTCTCCTCTCTCTCAATCTCGCTCGCCTCTTTTCTCCATATAACATGAAGCTACAAATTGTAATTATCAGACTATAGCTATGGGAGTAATTGATTACGGATATATGTAAATATTAATATACAATAATACAATACATTATAAAACAATATGTAATAACTATTCCGAACAAAATGTATAAAGAAAATTGGTGGACAAATTTCTCCAAGGGCAATGCATTAGCCATTCCTCTTCCTTCAAACAAAAATAAAAATAATCAAAAACCTCCGCCGCTGACCTCCGCCGGACTGCCACCGTAACTTCCTGCTTCCTTCCGCCGAACTGCCACCACCACCGCCCTGCTGCCGCTACTCCCCCGCCGTGGGTCGTGTTTCTTCCATTACCGAATTTCAGTAAGTTGCTCGATTTACGCCAAAAACTTGATTTTTACGTACTTCAATTTTCTTCGATTGGCATTCTCAATAAGAGAGCTCGATTTCGAATCTGAGCTCTTTGAATTTCCATAAATCCGAGCTATTTTATCTTGTTACGATTTGTTTTGTAGTTTGTAGCTTGAGCTGCGATAAGAATGGGGTAATGGATGATGTATTTTGGTGAAAGTTTATACTCTGCTAGAATTGATTTGAATATATATTAATCGAAAAGATGAGTAACCCAAACAACAATATATCGAGTGTGGTGTGAACGTAGTCTTACCCCGACCTTACGAAGGTTAAGATATTGTTTCCGATAGGCCCTTTGCTCAAGTAAAACAAATATGAAGAACTCATGCTAGAAACAATTAGGAATAGAATACGTAGCAACAACAAATGTACGATAACTGAAGTAAAGGAAAATCGAAGAACAAGACAAGAGGGAAGATGTATTATTGTGAAACTTTATACTTTGCTAGATTATCATAGTTATCATCACCTTTTCCCTATTGATCGATTTGAATGTATTAATCGAGAAGAATGAATAACCCAAACAACAACATATCGAGTGGGTAATCAGTATTACCCCTACCTTATAGAGGTTAAGATGTTGTTTCCGATAGGTCCTTTGCTCAAAAGTAAAACAAATATAGTAAGTGTAGAACTCACGCTAGAAACAATTAAGAAAAGAGTACTACGTAGGAACAACAAAATGTACGATAACTGAAGTGAAGGAAACGACAGGTAACACTAGAATCGAAGAATAAGAAAGTTAGAGAGAAGATGAATTACTCAAACCTAAGTCTAATATAGATCAAACTGACTGAATGTATACCCTATTTGGACCATGTACATAGCACCGAGTCTCTGTTCAAAGCAATTTGGCATAGGTATCTCCAAATCCTCGATCAGTCTCTGCAACCTCTCATCTTCTTCTGCTCCTTTGCGCATAAACTAATTGAACCTTAACCTCTAATCAACATAACTAGCAATTCTTTTTACTCATCAGATGATCTTCTCGACCCATTGAACCTCCACGCTGGTCATAACTGTTGTCTCTCAAACCTGAAGTGTTGTTCTTTTAACCTTTTTTGGGGTTGTAATCACACATAGAATCGAGCAAATAGAAAGTCAGTTTCTTAATTCTATGCTTATTGCTCTTTTTTTTTTTTTGTGCCTATTGCGGTCCTTAAATTGACAATAGGTTGAAATTAGACGTTATGAATCTGCTTTTTGAGTTTTCTTTTGAATTGATAATGTTTACCATTTTGTAAATGGTATTATGTTTGTGTCAAATAGATATATTACACATCTGAACTTGAGTGTTTGGTGAACAGGAAAAGTCTTGTCACTTTAGTTTAGATTGTTTCTTGTTTGATGCATGAATTTTATTTTTTCCTTTTGGTTTAAACTTCAATGTTCTTTACTTGTGGTTATTCATTGTTTGTTTATGTTACTTTTGTTTTGAGCCGAGGGTCTTTTGGGAATAACCTCTCTACCTTACGAAGGTAGAGGTAAGGTCTGTGTACATCCTACTCTCCCCGGATCCCACTTGGTGGATTACATGGGTATGTTGTTGTTGTTGTTGTTTTTGTGCTATTGCACATTTGTAAAAATGAATAATCCAATTTCGACTATGCTAATCCATCATACAATTTTGATCCTGATTATATTCAATTTAAGCGTGTGAATTCACTTTATGCCTTCATAACAAGGTGATTTGGAATTGCATATATAGACTATAGCTTATAGAAGCAACCGATCCTGCTTCCCTCATGGATGTTTCATCCCGAAAAAATTATATACGTGCCTATTATTCTTGTACAATTGTATCAAGTTACATATTCTTAACCAAGGCATTTAATCTGTTTATATGTTATTTAAACTGTCGTTCACTAGGTAAAAGAAGATCATGGTGGGATTTAAAAATAGATACTTAGTTATGGAGGTTTATTTGGATCCAAATAAAGGGACTGCATCAGATGAACCCATCGTAATCACTCAATTCAACTTGACCAAAGCCATCAGGGACGTTATTCTTACAAACTTTGGTGAGTGTGGCCTCGCCTCATCAGCAAATTCATTTCAAGGTGAGTTTAATTAGTGTAAGTTTTATTTTTGAGCATGGCTTTTCCCTCTGTTTTCCTCTTGTGGAAATCTTGGCGCAGTTTCAAAAGTTCATATTATGTGCAGTGAAGTATGTGAATCCAATTACAAAACTTTGTATTATACGAGCATCAAGAGAGGAGTATCAAAAAGTTTGGGCTTCAATTACCATGGTCAGGAGTGTAGGAAGTTGCCCCGTGGTATTCAACCTGCTAGACCTAAGTGGTGAGTTGTAGTGTCAAAAACGTGCCTTATAGCTATGTTGTTCGGGATCTTACAAAAATGATGCCATACCCGTGTTGGATTCTTCTAAAATACACTACTTTTGGAGAATCTGACACGGATTCATCGACACTTTTGAAGAGTCCGAGCAACATAGCCTTAGAGCAATACAAACGTTCTCTTTTGAAATAATTTCAACATTGTTCTCTAAATGATGCATAACCTTATATTCTTTTATGATTGATTTTTCTTGGGTTTCCCGCATGTCCGGTACCACTTTGGGATCCTGACTAATCCAGATTCCCTCTATTTGAGGTCCATTAAAGGAGGAAGTGCTCCCTACGAGGATTTTTTCCATTCTCAGAGCTAGAACCCGAGACTTCTAATCATCCCATCACAACCCGAGACCTTATACCATTAACGTCGGGTTTACTTTGCTGCAAATATAACACAGTGCTTTTACATTTTCTCCTCCCAGGTAGTATCAGGGCATGCAGAGCTGCAGCTTTGAAATGTGATGAATTCAAATTTGAACAGTACAAGTCGATGGCCGGAGCTCGCCTTACACCAGAGGTTCAGCAGCAAATGCAGAACTATCTCGACAAGATCAAAGCTTTGGAACACTAACATGACAAGTCTCCCCATAACATCTTGTCCGCACAAGCTAGCCCCTACACCACGGTTACCAAGTCATGACAACGTGGTCTCTTTTTGATCGTTAATTGGTTTCGATTTTGTATGTTTTTTTTTCTCTAACTGTTAACTGTACATCAATACCTTCAAAAACTTGATGGTTCATTAAAATGATGTTGGGAGTTGGACCCTGTACTTCCAACTCTAAGATTGTGAGTGCTACACGAGAGTTTGTTAAAATATGTATTATATGTTAAGAATTTTGTTAGGTTTATTAGAAAGGCGCTCAACTCTGACTCTGATATACACTTCTGCAATAACATTCTCTTTGTTTCAATCGCTTATTAGAAATCGTATATATTTTTTTGATATTATTACTCTAAGGAGTCGTTTGGTATGCGGGACGAGATAGATAAAGATAAAAGATAGTTTCCACTATTTTAATACAAATAGTAGGGTAAGAAAAACTTTAGATTAATCAATACTCATAATCAAATGTAAAATAAAATAATTTTATATTTTATTGTGTAATATTTTTTATTTTTTGAAAAATAAATTGTAAACAAAATGGGGATGTAGCTCAGATGGTAGAGCGCTCGCTTAGCATGCGAGAGGTACGGGGATCGATACCCCGCATCTCCACTTAATTAAATTTTTATAATTTTTTTATATTAATTAATCCATTTAATATAAATCACTTTTTTCTCGTCTTATAATGAAAATGTTGATTAATTTTGATTAAAATACGATTACAAATGAACAATGGTGCACGCTATTAGAGTACGTTCAATCAATCACACTTTTAGTCCAAAATCGACTAGTACAATTATTTATTAACCTATGAATTTTATCTTACTTTACGTATTTACATCCAACTACACTTTATTCCATTAGACTCAACGATCACTTAATTAAGTTTTTATAATTATTTTTTTATTGACTTTGGAAATCGTTAATATAAAGTATTTATTTATATTACTTAACTCATTTAATATAAATCACTATTCTTGTCTTATAATGAAAACGTTGATTAATTTTGATTAAAATACTAGTACAAATGAACAATGTTGCAGGTTATGAGAGTACGTTCAATTAAGCACACTTTTAGTCCAAAATCGACTAGTACAACATTTATTAACCTATGAACTTCATCTTACTTTACGTATTTGCATTCAACTTGGACTTAACGATCACTTAATTAAGTTTTTATAATTATTTTTTTTTGGCTTTGGAAATAGTTAATATAAAGTATTTATTTATATTAATTAATCCATTTAATAAAAATCACTTTTATCTTGTCTTATAATAAATGTTGATTAGTTTTGATTAAAATACGATTACAAATGGACAATGTTGTAGGCTTTTAGAGTACGTTCAATCTATCACACTTTTAATCCAAAATTGACTAGTACAATTATTTATTAACCTATGAATTTCATCTTACTTTATGTATTTGCATCCAACTACACTTTATTCCCTTAGACTCAACGATTACTTAATTAAGTTTTTATAATTATTTTTTATTGACTTTGGAAATAGTTAATATAAAGAATTTATTTATATTAATCAATCCATTTAATATAAATCACTTTTTTCTCGTCTTATGATTAATTTTGAGTAAAATACGATTACAAATGAACAATGTTGCAGGTTATGAGAGTACGTTCAATTAAGCACACTTTTAGTCCAAAATCGACTAGTACAATTATTTATTAACCTATGAACTTCATCTTACTTTACGTATTTACATCCAAACTTTTATTCCCTTAGACTCAACGATCACTTAATTAAGTTTTTATAATTATTTTCTTTTGGGTTTGGAAATAGTTAATATAAAGTATTTATTTATATTAATTAATCTATTTAATATAAATCACTTTTTTCTTGTCTTATAATGAAAATGTTGATTGATTTTGATTAAAATACGATTACAGATGAACAATGTTGCATGCTATTAGAGTACGTTCAATCAATCACACTTTTAGTCCAAAATCAACTAGTACAATTATTTATTAACCTATGAATTTTATCTTACTTTACGTATTTACATCCAACTACACTTTATTCCATTAGACTCAACGATCACTTAATTATTTTTTTATAATTATTTTTTTATTGACTTTGGAAATAGTTAATATAAAGTATTTATTTATATTACTTAATCCATTTAATATAAATCACTTTTTTCTTGTCTTATAATAGAAACGTTGATTAATTTTGATTAAATACGACTATAAAAATGAATAACACAGCAGGCTATCAGTAAACATTTAATTAATCGCGCTTTTAGTCCTGACTAGTACAATAGTTCATTAACTTATGAACTTCATCTTACTTTGCGTATTTGCATCCAACTACACTTTATTTTCTTAGACTCAACGATCTCTTATTAATGGTTAATTTCAATCGTTCTTTACTTCTAAAAAAATAAAATATTTTCTCTTAATTATGAAAAAGGATTTCAAATAAAAAGATAGTTATTTGTATACGGATCAAGAAGTTATAATTCTTTCATTTTTAATAGACATATAAGTATAATTTTCTATTTTTAATCATAAATTTTAAAAATAAATAAACGAATATGTCCCGTGAGTAAAAAAATAAAAGTGAATAATTTTAAATTAATATTTTGAAAGAGAATCTTCATGATGGATTCTATTTGACATATTTAAATTTACCAGTAAAGTGGGAGTAATATATGTTCATCAATCTCAATGCAAATAATTTATTTTAAAAAATAGCTATTATCATTTTTATTTTATAGAATAAAAAATACCCATTAACTCTGATTTTTTATTGTGTAAGACTAATTAGAAAAAAACACTTTTTAATGAATAATTTTTATCCTCAAAATTATTTTATTAAAAATAAGAGATCATATCTATTTCACTATAATTCTTAATTGTCCCATTTGTAACTTTAATGCATACTTTATCATGACATATATATAAAAGTAGATTTAAGGTTGATAAAGTTTTTTTTAAAAAAATATTATGTTTACTGAAATTATATTGTATAAATTGAACGGAGATAAATATAATATGATATTCTATCTTTATCACATATTTTTATAGTAACATAGACATATTTTAATAGATTTTTTTTAAATTTTATTTTTGAAAATAATTAATTTATATAATATAAATTGAAACAAACAATAATTGAATATTATATAAAGGACCACCGATTTGGGGAGCTAGGAGGACCAGGACCATCGACTTAGGGGCCAGTGGACCCGAATCGAGGTACCTGTTTGTGCAGTCCCACAAAAATATAAATATCTCGTTATTTTGAAGTCGTATGGCCCGGCGGTTTAGTGTATTGGAAACGAGACTTGTAGACCTTCAATTTGATAGGAGTTATGCATATTCTAATTCTTCATATATTGAGAGAATTTCGATAAGATATTAGACCTAAAATCTCAAAATGGAATTCAAAATAACTTTCCCGACTTTCATTTTGCAACTTGCCCAAATTTTACGTGTCAAGTGTAAATATTTTAAGTCTATGAGAGTAAAAAGATCATGTGAGAGTGTTACCCTCGGAAAACGTGCTCCATAGTACATGAATTCAAATTTAATCAAATCCTATATGTATCAAATAAGATATAAACAAAATTTTAAAAATTACACATATAATATAATATCCCACCCCACCCACCTACCTTAATTGTTGGCTAAAACTCAATTCATCCACAAAAATCTATGTTGGATGGACAAAGTTCAATGCATCCACGAAAACGTGCTCTACGATGCATGAATTCAAATTTAAACAGATCCTATATGCGTCGAATAAGATATCAACAAAATTTAAAAAATTACACAAATAATATAATACCCCAACCCCACCCACCCACCCACCTACCTTAATTGTTGGCTAAAACTCAATTCATCCGCAAAAATCTATGTTGGATGGCACAAAGTTCAATGCATCCACGAAAATGTGCTCTGCTATGCATGAATTCAAATTTAACCAGATCCTATATGCGTCGAATAAGATATCAACAAAATTTAAAAAAATACACAAATAATATAATACCCCGCCCCCACCCCCACCACCCTAATTGTTGGCTAAAACTCAATTCATCCACAAAAACCTATGTTGGATGGCACAAAGCTCAATGCATCCACGAAAACGTGCTTTGCGATGCATCAAGTCAAATTTAACCAGATCTTGTATACATCTAATAAGATATCAACAAAATTTAAAAAAATTACGTAAATAATATAATACGCTCAAACCCACGCCCACTCACCCACTCACCCACCCTAATTGTTGGTTAAAACTCAATTCATCGACAAAAATCTATGTTGGATGGCACAAAGTTCAATGCATCCACGAAAACGTGCTCTGTTATGCATGAATTTAAATTTAACCAGATCTTATATACATTTAACAAGATATCAATAAAATTAAAAAAATTATACAAATAATATAATACGCTCAAACCGACGCCCACTCGCCCACCCGCCCACCCACGCTAATTGTTGGCTAAAACTCAATTCATCCACAAAAATCTATGTTGGATGGCACAAAGTTCGATGCATCCATCACACATTAGATAGAATTCTTTTCAGGAAAGGCCTCAAATTAAGATTAATCTAAGCCAAAGCGTCAACATCTCTTCAGCAAAGCCAACAACTTTTTTTTTTTAGCTTTTTCTCACATACCCCATTGCCAATAATTGACTTTGGACTCTTTTTTTCTTCATTTTGAACCTAAAAATCCAATCTTGGAGACACCCATTGAAGGAAAAATCAAGATTTTGAAGTTTTTAGATAAGGGGTGTATAAGAAATCATGGGAAAGACAACAAGGAAACTTGAAGTTGTTTCTCCTGTTCCAGCAGATATAGATATTGCTAACTCTGTTGAACCTCTTCATATTTCTGAGATTGCTCAAGAACTCAATCTTAGCTCTCAGCATTATGATTTGTATGGGAAGTATAAAGCCAAGGTAATGCTTTTTTAAATGTAGATTCATGTGTTAAAGATATATTCGAGTTATGGTTGCTTAACTAATAGTTATTATCTCGGAAAGTTAGTATTTTTGTTAGAGAAAATTGGGATTAGAAAAAAAAAGGTGACCTTTTGAGAGTCTTTGTTGGATTTTTGCTTGTATTCACTCAGTTGTATTATTTTGGTTTACTTTAGTAATATATGTTGATTGGCAGTGGTAGAGTCAGAACTAAACATGAATAAGCTAATAAGATTCAACATAGATGTAGTATATATACATATTTTTGACATCTTCATATTTCTGATTGTTCAAGAGCTCAATCTTAGCTCTCACCAATCACCATTATGATTTGTATGAGAAGTATAAAGCCTAGGTAGTACATGTTACCATTGAATGTAGATGCATGTGTTAAAGATATGTTTGAGTTTGTTTTTCAGATGGTCGCTTAACTAATTAGTTATTATCTCATAAAGTTACTTTCTTTGTTGAAGAAAACTGGAATTAAGAAAAAATGTGTTTGAATTTGTACTGTGCTGTATTATTTTGGTTTTACTTTGGTAATCTATGTTGACTGGTGCTTAGAAGAATAGATGTTTATTGGTAGTGTTAGCATTAGGATTTCGTTAAGAAGATTCAAAATATAAAGAACTAAACATGAAGAAGCCAACAAGATTCAACATGTATAGACATAAATTCTTTTTGACTTCTTGACTCTGTAATTTTTCCGATGGAGGGATGTCAATCAACTCCCTGCGAATAAGGGTAGCTCTGCCCCAGTGTATTGTTATGCTATACTCTTCTGCTCTTAAGTGCTGATAATTTTTTAGATTTTGCTTGGTTTGCATAGAAGAGTAATGTAATTGAGATGCATAGATGTGGTTCCTTGTATGTTCTCAATAACAAAAGAAGTTTATTTCTTCTCCATCAGTATGTAGTCAATTACATGGTAACTATTGGTCTTATCCAATGTAAATATGGATTGCTTAGGAGTATTCATATGTTTTTTCTTGATTACCGTGGTGTACGGGCCATCTTTGGGATCCTCGACTAATTCCAAGGCTAGGACCCTAGGACAGATGGGAAGGATCATTCATATGTTGTAGTACTGCTTTTTGTTGATGAGTGATTATTACTTCTCAGGTACTTTGATTTTGCAGTTTTTCAAAATTGAGTTTCTTTGACTATAATGAAGTGTTATACTCATGAATGTGATGTGAAATCCGCTTTGTGTATATTACTATATTGACTTTTCTTTTATAGTTGGTGATCTGATATGTCGAATTTTTTGTGATTCTAGGTGCTCTTATCCGTGCTTGATGAGGTTGGAGGAAGTGAGGATGGGTATTATGTGGTGGTTGGAGGAATAACTCCAACCCCTCTTGGAGAGGGGAAGTCTACTACCACAGTTGGTCTTTGCCAGGCTTTGGGAGCTTTCCTTGATAAAAAGGTAACTTTGAATTACCGATAGGATGTCCGTCTCACCTACTTAGAGAAAATGAAGCGTTAACTGTGTCTTAACTTTAAGCTAATATATGCTTGTAAACTAATATCTGTTGTCATTTGAATTTATAAAGAAGGATAATAGATAAATGAAGAAATGTGGTATTATTACTTGGTTTTGATGGACATCAGAGAGAAGTTGAAAAATACGTTGAGAAGTTGGATAGATAAGGAAAAGTGTTTTTCATTTTTGAGGTCTCTGAATCAAGATTTAGATTCTGTTATTCGAGTCAGAGTCTTCATTGTCTTGTATTTTGATGGAATCTTGTTCACTAATCCAATTAAGATGTGCTTTTTGTCTATATTGGTGCTACCTGGCCCTCTCTCCCCCATGAAATATAATGCAATTAGAAGAGAAGTCTTGGACAAAGGATATAGTTGGTTGTTCCTTTTTGCTTAATTGCTCGCTCATATCTTCCTCTTTTTGTCCCAAGTTTCTTAGAGACTGTAAAACCCTATCTAGATATCAAGTTTATCTTGTATACATGCAGGATTGTATTCTTAGCTAAAGTTAAAACAGTAACTTATAGCTGAGCAGCTGATGAAATGATGTACATGCATTTTTTTATTTAATCATAACGCATGGTTATTGTTGTCATGTTATTTGATAAAAAGTTTCCTTCCCACCTGGTGCTCTCAGGTTGTGACATGTGTCCGCCAACCATCACAAGGACCAACATTCGGAATCAAGGGTGGTGCTGCAGGAGGTGGTTACAGTCAAGTTATACCAATGGATGAGTTCAATCTCCACCTAACTGGAGATATTCATGCAATAACAGCAGCAAATAACCTTCTGGCTGCTGCGATTGATACACGAATCTTCCATGAATCTACGCAGTCTGACAAGGCTCTCTTTAACAGGTTATGCCCACCAAATAAAGAAGGTAAACGGAAGTTCTGTGACATTATGTTTAGGCGTTTGAAGAAACTTGGTATTGACAAGACGGCCCCCGAAGACCTTACTCCTGAAGAGAGCAGTAAATTTGCTAGGCTAGATATAGATCCTGCTTCCGTCACATGGAGAAGAGTCATGGATGTCAATGATAGGTTTTTGAGAAAAATTACCATCGGTCAGGGACCTGAAGAGAAGGGGATGGTCCGGGAGACAGCATTTGACATTTCAGTTGCTAGTGAAATAATGGCAGTTCTAGCCCTCACGACATCACTAGCTGATATGCGAGAGAGGCTGGGGAAAATGGTAGTCGGGAATAGCAAGGCCGGTGATCCAGTTACAGCTGATGATCTTGGGGTTGGAGGCGCTTTGACTGTTTTGATGAAAGATGCCATTAATCCTACTCTTATGCAGACTCTTGAGGGCACCCCTGTTCTTGTTCATGCCGGTCCGTTTGCAAATATTGCTCATGGAAATTCATCTATTGTTGCTGACAAGATTGCATTAAAGCTCGTAGGACCTGGTGGCTTTGTGGTCACAGAGGCTGGCTTTGGTTCTGATATTGGGACAGAGAAGTTTATGAACATCAAATGTCGATATAGTGGCTTGAAACCACAGTGCGCTATTATTGTGGCCACAGTAAGAGCCCTTAAAATGCATGGTGGAGGACCTCAAGTCACAGCTGGAAAGCCTCTCGACAAGGCCTATGTAACTGAGAATCTCGGACTAGTGGAAGCTGGTTGTGTGAATCTTGCTAGGCATATTTCAAATACAAAAGCTTATGGTGTAAATGTTGTGGTTGCCGTCAATGCATTCTCAACTGATACTGAAGCAGAACTAAATGCAGTTAAAAATGCTGCATTAGCTGCAGGAGCATTTGATTCAGTAATTTGTACTCATCATGCCCATGGTGGCAAAGGAGCGGTAAGTCTTCCATGTAGTATTGGGCCTCTGTCGATCAGTGCTCATTTCCCTACCCTCCTGCACACACAAAAAGAATTTAAAAAACAAAAAAAGATGTCTGAAAAGCTAAGTTGCACGGACTCTTTACTTTTGATGCTGCACCCATGTCGGGTTCTCCAAAAGTACACTACTTTTGGAGAATCTGACAAGCACCCATTGGCATTTTTATAAAGTCCGAGCAACATAACTGAATAGAATGTTTAATTCAAAACAGAATACATGCTAAAAAGCTCAAAATATTCAGAGAAGAGAAGCCTTTATCCAAATTGTCAATATACTTTTCTGCAGAATACTTTGTTCAGGACTTACTAAATATCCTAACAAATTGATGATAGAGCCAATAATGTATGCATGATTGGCGGTCCATTCTTTTGTTATAGCAAGAGCTTGAAGCTAATTTTGTTTGTCATAATGGCCGCACTAATTGTTTATTATCTCAGAATGAACAAAAAGAAGCAAGTCAGAAGCTTTCTACTCTATACTGAACAACTTTGGAATTGGAACTATGTACTTATCTAGCCACGCCTCATAGATCTTTGTGGTTTAGGAGTGTTAATCAATTGAAAGTTTTATATTCGTTTGGGACTAGTTTATTAGATTGAAGATTCTCACACTTTGGCATGAGTTCATGTGATGTAATAAAGATATGACCTTATAAGAATTTCTAAGTTGTTTCAATCCTCCATCCTTATTTGAACAATAACATGAAAAACTTGTACATGTGTTTTGTTGACCGTTTTGCTATGGGATTACTAGTTGCTAATCTGAAATACTGATAAGCCGGAATCGTTTATTCAGGTGGACCTCGGAATCGCAGTTCAGAAGGCCTGTGAGAATGCAAAACAGTCACTAAAATTCCTGTACCCGCTGGATATAGGTATCAAAGATAAAATAGAGGCAATAGCAAAATCATATGGTGCTGATGGAGTAGAGTACTCTGAAGAGGTATATTGTTCTATTGCTCATACCTATTGCTGCACTTCCTTTCTAATGTATTTGTCTTTCTTTATGACGTAAACATTATTTTGAGCTGACGGTTTATAGGAAACAACCTCTCTACCTTTTTAAGGTAGGGGTTAGGCCTGCATACACACCACCCTTCCCAGTTCTCATTTGTGGAATTACACTGGGTATTTTGTTGTTGTTTTTGTACGTACATACACAAATTCATAAAAGCAATTTGCTGTTAAACATCTTTTATAGTTGCTACAGATGTGAGAGTTAAGTTTACATTTCGTAGATGCTTTGCTTTGTAACGCCTGTTATCTGTTACTTGTTCTGTGAGTTGGTAGGACCGAGTCGAGTTAATGAATCTAAAAGTAAAATCAAAGGTAAGAGTGGTCACCTTTTTTACTGTAAGTATATAGATTAAGCGGCATCAGAACATAGAAACTATCACTGCGTTTGAGATTTTTCCAGTGTTATTAAAAGCAAAAAGCGCAAGAAATTTCTAAGGTTTGTTGGAGCTTTAAGCACAAAGTGCAAATAAAGCGTAGGCTTTAATGAAAAAAGGTGCAAAGTGAGAATATATATATGTGTGTGTGTGTGTGTGTGTTTAGTTCAAAACTAATTAACAATTATAAGCATGGATGACAAATATATGAAGTAAGAAACTGAATTTTCTATTACAATAAAGTAAAATATTACTTGTTTCGTGTCGCCTCTTCATAAGAGGGTCATTGACAAGGAAATGTATGCCTTAGAACAATGACACTGAATCGAACATTAAGTGAGGTGAAATGCTCAACAACGTTTTAAGCCTCGCTTTAGGGCTTAAGCACACCTTTGACAACATTGGATTGTTCTGTAGTTCATAGTCTGATAGAAAACTTCGATATTGTTGAAAGCTATGTTGCATGGGCTCTCCAAGGATGTTGTTTTACCCGTATTGGATCCTCCAAAAATTCTCTACTTTTGAAAGATCCGACACACACGCCGCAACATTTTGGAGAAGTCCAAGCATTATAGGTTGAAAGCATAGTTACATACATTTGGTCAAATATTATTAACAAGGACTTTGATATCTTTTGCTATTTAGGCTGAGAAACAGATTGAGATGTATACCAAACAAGGATTTACAAATCTGCCAATTTGCATGGCGAAAACACAATATTCATTTTCACATGATGCCGGGAAGAAGGGCGCTCCTAGTGGATTCATCCTGCCCATCAGGGACGTTAGAGCAAGCATTGGCGCAGGATTCATTTATCCTCTTGTTGGAACAATGAGCACAATGCCTGGTTTGCCTACGAGGCCTTGTTTCTACGAGATTGACATCGACACATCTACTGGAAAGGTAATCGGTCTTTCTTGAACATCCAAAAAAAAGTGTGGTGTGGTTGTTTTACTGTGTTTTGGCAGAAGTGAAGAGTTTGTCAAGTTCTAGACTTCCTTCTCCTCCTCTACAGTGCTCAGCTAATAACGGTACTGCCCCGAACCACTTCTGTGTTTCTTATTGTTGTCGTAGAATCAGTGTAAACGAACACCTGCAGTTCTACTGCCCGACGTTGATTGAATAAACATGAATGTGAGTGATCATGATGAGTTGTTAAGACTATTCGAGGTTCGTTTAAAAGGGCCTTGCCTCTCTTTACCATCGTTTTCGCGAATCGTACACAATTCTTGTTGTCTCTACTACATTTTTCTTAGATAAGTGCTGTATAATTAGTGTAGTATATGTTGTGAATCTTGCACAAAGATTACAAATTTGTGTGCAAAAGAATAATTCTTGTAATAAGTGGTCATGTTTTGCAATGTTGTGTGTATTTCTGCCAAATGTGGTTATCCTATTAACTTTTGGCTATTTGAATCAACATCATGGCTTAGAGCAAGCCCAATAAATAAAGAAAAAAAAAAGCCCAATGAAGTGATTTGACCATTATTTAACTTGTATCTTAATTTTTTTTTTTACGTCTACCCTTTAGCTATCGTTCTTGAGAAATGACCCGGTCTGGCCCAATACTCGAAAGAAGTTTCTATCGATCCCTTGTCTATCAAAATTTTAACTTTTGGTTCCATCGAACGAATAATATCCACTTTAGAACAACTTAAAACACGCAACGACTAATGTTTAAGCACGTATTACTGAAGTTTTAGTTATTTTTACCTAACTTCAAACATGTATATTATTGTTTAAAGTTTTAACTTTTTTTTTGTTATTACTCGTGTTTACACGAAATCAATGTAAGTTTGTGTATTCTCACTTTATTAAATCATTTAAATATGATAGCTTTTATTGATTTGGAGTAAATACCTGGGTAAATACGTATTTATCCTTCAACCCTTCTAAATTTGCTTTTTTTCTTAATTTACAATTTCAAGAACTCATATTATTTAACTTTTTAAATTCTAAATTAAAATTGTTAATTACTTTGATATTCTTTGTCACTTTAACAAACAATGTCACTATCACGTATAATAGGTAAAAATGATGTGACGATGTAAAAATTCAATTAAATAAATTTTGATATACAAATTTTATAAACAATGTCATATCTCGTATAATAGGTAAAAATGATGTGACGATGTAAAAACTCTATTAAACAAATTTTGATATACAAATTTTATAAACAATGTCATATCTCGTATAATAGGTAAAAAAAGATGTGACGATGTAAAAATTCTATTAAATATATTTTGATACACAAATTTTATATCAGTAGCAGCAAATTCATAATTTATAAATTACATGAAAAGATAAATTTTATCGATACTTCAAGACTTCCGTTCAATATCAATATGCGTGACGTTTTTTTCTTTGTATTATATTTGCATCTTTTATTGAATATCAACGTCAAATCTTTAATGAATTTGTTGTTATTTTCTTTTTTTCTTTGTTTTAAGAGTGACATATTTGAAATATCACTTATTTTTTTAGCCTAACAAATTAAAAACTCATTCAAATTTATAGCCATACACGTGTACATGACGATATAATATGTGGCCTAAAATTAAATTATAATTCGAAACCTTAAATATATATTCAATAATATTCGCATACACAAAATATGAGAAAGAGTGCCAATTTTCTTGGTTCAAATTTTATATTCAGTGGAATTTCACACATGAGGTCTACGAAGATGATTTTTATGCAATCTTATTCCTATCTTACGAAATAATTTCCAATAGACCCTCAACTTCAGTAAAATATATGAAAATCAATACGGATACAAAATACATTAATGAACTAAACGGAAAAGAAATGAGACAAAGAAATAATAGCCACACAAAATAATACAATAATCGAAATTTAAAAAATAAATAAATAGTAAAATAGAAATATAAGATAATAATACTAATACTAATAATAGTAGATAAAAAAAAAATTTAGACAAAATTTCAAAAATAAAGACAGCTATCATGCAAAAAATTAGTAGGTGGCTTCTCTTAAATATAATAATTATTATTATTACGTGTTTTTTTGATTGTGATTTCATGATGTATATTTTTGAACTAATTTACTATTGATATCAATTCGATAAAATTTAATAATTTTAATTTTAAATTTTATATTTACAGTACAAATTGATCTAATATGCACAAATCCTAAATTTAGTATTCAAATTACTTTAAGGTTTTATAGAATTCGTAACTTATAAATTTTAAATTTAAATTCATTTAAATATTATTTAACGTATAAGTAAAATTACACGTATATTTAGTGCTGACAAATAAAGAGATCATATCGGATTTAGACGGATCAAATCAAATATATTTATCATGTCTTAATCATATTGTTTATTCAAGCTTAATTTGACTGCGTTCAATTATAGTAATCACTAATCACGCATTAATAATGAGATACAGTAATTAAATCAAAACAATATAGTTGTCTTAATCACATAATTAAGCATGTTTTTTTATAAAAAAAATTATATGTTAAAATTTTTAAAAATAATGCATTCAAGTCCACCGAAAATATGTAATTTAATTTACAAATACACCACATGGGAGTGGAATTTAGGGACGGAGCTAAAAGCCTATATGTGAGTTCGATTGATCTCAGTATTTTTGATTTAAATTTTAGATTAATAATAAACTCCATTTATATATATAATAATTAAGAACTCGTAAAGTTTAAATCTCGATTCCAAATCATGATGCGGTTAGTAGTCCTCCATCATTAATATAAGAGATTTTAAAGTTCAAACTCTGTAAACTAAGTCTCCTTTTATACGAAGAATTTTAATATCCAGATCATATATATTAGTCAAGTTCTAAATTATCAGATACCTAAATGTATGGACTTCACCCTCTAAATCAAAAATTTTCAAACATAAATCAAGATTAATCAGATCCGCGAAATCGTTTTACCCTTCAAAACATAATTCTTCAGTACGAATCAAGATTAGCCAGACCTATAAATGAATATTGAACATCAATTGTGCTTTACCTTCCAAAGAAAGAAGAAATTCAGCATGGGTCGAAATAATTAGTTAGGCTTTAACGATACCAAATATCAAATACACGCTATTCTATAAAGTGAAATTTTTTCGTGCATAAATTAAGATTAACTAAATCTTAAAGCACATATTGAATAGAACAACGTCGAATGCTTTTAACACGTATAAAAATTTACTATTACTTCAAAATAAATATCGAAAATCGAATAAAAAATTAAAATAACATATACCATAACATTAATAATTTTTTTTTAAAGACATTACTTCATGTCAAGAATTTATTCTCCACATCATTTCTTATTAAATCTTTTCCCTACTTAACCAATTATTTGTCCTTGCAATAACAATCACAAATTAAATTATCAAATTGTATTCAAATTTATATCCTTTTTGGACTATATATATATATATAAAATTATCATGTTGTTTTCTTTAGAAATAGTGGCATGGCGGCTAATTGGATGTATGTACATTTTCCTATCTAATTTTTCTCACATTAATAGCTATAACATTTAATGTGTTTTTGAATCACTCCGAAAGATCGATATCTATTTTAAAATTTGATTAATTTTTATCCGTGATAGAAAGTCATATTTTAAGATATCTAAAACAATATTTTACTTAAAACTTGAACCCGAGAGCTATATTTTATTTTTTGATAACCATATGTGTCAATAATTACATGCACCTTGTACATGTATCAAATATTCTATCTAAGGAACATCGATCGACAATTATTTTGATCGAACTCAATAATTTTTGGTTCGAATTCTGTATTATTCTTTAATATACACTAATTATTAAGATTTCAATAACTCTAAATTCATAAGCTTTAAATTTTAGCCCCGTCTCTATTAAGACTTTATCCATCAAGACTTGAACGGACGGGAATCACATAGTCTTTTTACCTCCACTGAAATTTGAACTCGAAATCTTTGACTATAGATTAAAAAATACTTACCACTTAGGAAATTCAAAATTCAGTTAATATATATACAAATAAATGCCAATAAACTATATCTTTTAGAATATATTTTAAATCGATAAATTTAAAATTCTGAATTCATCTTCGTAATATACTATTCAACCACAAACATTTTTGGTGGTAGCTACATGACATATGTAACCAAGAGAATTTCTACTTCACTTCTAAATTCTCTATAAATAGCAACTTCTTTTAAGTATTCTAAAACATGAAAAACAAGATTTAATTAAAAAAACAAACAAAATTGTTTCAATTATTAATTATGTCTTTTTTAAGATTTATTTTAGCAATTTTCTTCTTGGTTTCAATTAATTTTGGAGTATCAAATGCTCATTATAAATTAACTCCTACATTTTATGATTGCACTTGCCCAAATGTCATACACATTGTACGTGATGTTATGGAGCAAATTCAACGTAGAGATGTTCGAGCTGGGGCCAAAATTATTCGTCTTCATTTTCATGATTGCTTCGTTAACGTACGTTAATTTCATTAGAAAAAAAAAACATGATTTTCAATTTCTTTTACTAATGTTACTATTTAACATATGGTTTCATTTCATGTGCATGTTTATGTGTCTTGATACATTACGTTATTGACAACGTAAATAATTTTTATATTAACTAACAACATTGTAGTTTAACATATAATTATGGATTATATTTAACTAAAGATTTAAATAATATGCACTAATAGTTATATTGTTCATACTCATTAAAAATAATGTTGTATTTGCGTTAAATCCTTAAAAAATACACTATTTTGGAGGATTCAACACGGATTCATTGACGTTTTTAAAAAGTCCGAGCAACGTAGACAGATATAATAGTATGTATAAGTTTAAGTTTTACACACTGATAAGGTATAGTTAGAGAATAATTATGCTATCATAGAGTTCAACTTGTAAGTACCGTTTATAGTGATTTATTACGATAAATATTTTTTACATTGTTAATATATCGTAACTCGGCATATATAGTTAAATTAATGGTGATTTTAACTTTTGTATACAGGGTTGTGATGGATCAATTTTACTTAATAATGCAACTGGAATTATAAGTGAAAAAGATGCAAATCCAAATGTTGGTGCTGGAGGATTTGATATTGTTGATGAAATTAAAACCGCATTGGAAAATGAGTGCCCTGGCGTTGTTTCTTGTGCTGATATTTTAGCTCTTGCATCTGAAATCGGAGTTGTTTTGGTAAATCACACAATTTCGTCATAGCGTTTTACTTTTACATGTATTTCAAACGATTCTAATAAAAATAATTTTCTTAAGTTAAAAATTGATCGAAAAATAAATATATTTTTTTACTTCAAGAAGGTAGAAGTTATAAGGTTTGTATAATCATTTGTCAGACTATACACAGTATAATGTTATTGGTAAGTCAAAAAGTGTCAATATGTAATATATATAAATAAAAAAATATTTTTAACTATAATGTGTAATTTTTCGAAAAAAAGATACTGTCGATCAACACGCCTCAAGTATACGTGACTCCACCGCCTGATGTGATTTATAAGTCATGAATTCAAATTGTAAAAGTAATCATCTATGTTAACGTCAAAATAAACTGTCTACATTTCTTTTTTCTAATTCTATCTGAATACGAAATGCTTCGTTTATCGAACTATTTTTTTAAATTCAGGCTGGAGGTCCATCATGGCAAGTTCCTTTAGGGAGAAGAGACAGCTTAACAGCAAACAGAAGTGGAGCTAATAGTGATATCCCAAGCCCTACTGAAACCCTTGCTGTTATGATACCACAATTCACTAGAAAGGGAATGGATTTAACTGATCTTGTTGCTCTATCAGGTAATCGATTCGATTAATTCAAATTCGTATAATATTTTTTTTTACTATATATGAGGGATTTTAGCATTCGTTGTTAAGAGGATTATAATTTCGGAGTCTGAACTCGAAATATCTAATTAAAGAACATGAGGACCTTAGCACCCCCTCAATAGTAAAATTTCATGTCGTATAATATTAGTCCGTAAAAAAAGAATAACGTATTCCTATATCATTTTACTCTTAACAAAATAATTTATCACCTCATAAATACCTATAATTTATTTTAGCCTACAAGGTTCAAAAATCTTCGTTTCATTCTAAATTTTTTTGCGTCCAATCAAACACCTTCACGTAGATCAAAACGAAGGAAGTACCATTTACCCTAACTTGCCCATCAATGTTTATAAATACTTGTAATTTGAAGTAGTTGTTTTCGTGTTATCTATAAGTCACTGGTTCGAATCGTAAATCATCTACATTACACCTCTCAATACGCTGCGATCTTTTTTCGGTATTTATTAACACGAAGTGCTTTGTACATCAAACTACCCTATGATCTTTTTTTATACATTGATTACGAGTAATCTGATCGTATAAATATTTTTTTTTTTTGATTGTGTAGGGGCACATACATTTGGAAGAGCAAGATGTAGAACATTCAATCAAAGACTTTTCAACTTTAGTGGAAGTGGTAGACCTGATCCAACCATAGACTCTAATTATTTAAAAACATTACAAAGACTTTGTCCACAAGGTGGAAATGGTGGTACTTTTGCTAATCTTGATAAATCAACTCCAGATGAATTTGATAATTATTATTTTACAAATCTTAAAAATCATCAAGGGTTACTTCAAACTGATCAAGAATTGTTTTCTACATCTGGATCTAGTACAATTTCAATTGTGACTAATTATGCAAATAATCAACACAAGTTCTTTGATGATTTTGTTTGTTCAATGATTAAATTGGGAAATATTAGTCCATTAACAGGTACTAATGGAGAGATTAGGAAAGATTGCAAGAGGATTAATTAATGTAATCCTATTTAATTCTATGTATGTATGTATGTTATTTATGTAAATGTAATGTGTGATGAAACTCCCGTAAAGATAGGAGTAAAGTTTACGTACGTTTTATTCTGGTTGTTTGTCGTAATGTGTGGTGAAATAACAATGTTCCTAAATAAGACAATGTTATTTGCTAAAATAAAAATTCCAATAATGATGTTTTACCATCTATTCATTTTGGAGTACTTCAAGTTATTCTTCTTGTTTTCTTTTTTTTTTTAAAATTTTTTTCAAATTCAAATATATCGTTGAATTATGAGAAAAACTCATTTACGTCATTTGCGAAATTAAAGTTTAGTTCATTCATGCATGAATGAACTTTTTCTTTTTCAAACGAAAAATAACGTAGATCAATCAAACTTTTAACAGATTGCATAGATGAGCCCTTTCTAAAAAAATTATGACATATTTAAGCCTTTATCCTCAAATTTATAAGGTTGAAATGAAATAAAGATAATGTATTCACAGATATTACACGTGTTTAGAAGCAAATAATAAGGAAATAAAATAAGACCAAATACATAATTTGATTTGTATTGCTAACTGTACAATTTTATTGTCCTTCCATGACTCTTCTATATAATAAAAAATTTATATTAGATAATTCAATTTTATTTTATTTTTTGAAAATTCCATATAGGTACAAATAATATGTTTAAAGAATTAGATTAGGATAATACCTTATTTAGTACTCCTAATTCATGTGGTGACTTATTTTGACATAGTCAACTACATCATGTGTTGGTAATTTGCTCAATTAGTGTTCATTTAATGCATTTGATAACTAGTCATAGTTCTTAAAATTGACCAATTTGTTAAAATGTTTTCATCACATATATGATTATAATTGATGTTTAATCAATTATTCACTAATATACATATTGATATTTTAATAATCTAATAGCGTATACACTACTAGACAAATATGAATTTTCGATGAAATTTATTAAAAAAGTTGTTAAAAATATTAGATTTTTACGGCATTTCAATAAAATGTTTTTATGAAAATTTATGTGTTTTAAGTAATAATACATACACATATGACTTATTTTATATCTAAATAGGATGAACAGGAAATATTCAAAAAAGTTATCGAGGGTTGATATGAGATGAAAATTTTTGCATTTTGATTAAGAGATTTTGGATTTGAGTTGAGCTTTTCGAATGAAAAAAATCAGGTAAGGTATCATTCTCCCTTTAATAAGAACTTAATTATGAGGTATGAATCTGAAATGATTAATTAAGACCTTGAAACGAGTATCAAACACTTAACGAGGAAACCAAAAAAAAAATAATCAAAAAAGTAAATGAAGGAGAGTTTTAAAAATGATCTTTAAATCATGTCGAACTTAACATGTCATAAGAGATTTTGAAATTTAAAAAAGTTACTAAATAGTAAATGACATTCTTTTTTAAATAATTCAGAATGGAAAATAAGACACATAAATTAAAACAGATCGAAGTAAATGATAAAACTTGGTATTGCTTTTCAGCATATCATTCTTATTTATTTAGGATTGCTATTTTAGCACATATTACACTTCAACAAAAGCAAAATTACACTTGATCAAGACATTATAATATCTCTCTTTTTCGTACGAAAACACAAACACAATTTATCACGCATATATTATAACTTATAAACCCCTCCTAATCAACTAATTAACCCTCTTACAATCAGTCCTAATCTCTCCATTAGTACCCGTTAACACACCGATATTTCCCAATTTAATCATCGAGCTAGCAAAATCATCGAAAAATTGGCTCTGACTACTCGCGTAACGATTCACTATCGCGATTGTATCGGATCCCGATGTCGAAAATAATTCTTGATCAGTTTGAAGTAGACCTTCTTGATTTTGAAGATTTATGTAATAGTCATTATCAAAATTATCTGGAGTTGTTTTATCAAGATTTTCAAAAGTATTCCCATTGTTTCCACCTTGTGGACAAGTTGCTTGTAGTGTTGGCAAATAAGTTGAGTTTATTGTTGGATCAGGGCTACCACTTCCACTAAAATTGAAAAGTCTTTGTTGAAATGTGCCACATCTTGCCCTTCCAAATGTATGTGCACCTAAAAGTGAAATATATACGATCGGGTTATCTAAAAGATAATTAATTGATATCGATCGAGAATTTAAAAATAAATAGCATCATTTATACTGACAGTGTCAAGATTCTTTACATTGTTAATATCAGTTACTTTGACAATTCGAAAGTCAAAGTACGTTGTAGTCATTTGAATTAAATTGACTAGTTTTACACAGACTGTCAACCTATATATATTATCTAACATGTAATAATACATGGAGTTCTATTACCAACGATTTATAGTGGAATGATGAAAGTAATTTCGCTTTTATTCAAAGGTCTTAAGTTCGACATCTAGAATGTAAAACTTATGAAATAACCTTATTAATCAATTTTTGACTCCATTTTTGAAAAATAATTAATCATACAATTACGAGATTTCAGATTCCGTCGCAACTTCATGATATTGATAGTGATTGTTTCTTAACTGTGTGGTTGAAAAATGATTATTTGTGAATTATTTTATCCATTTAATTTTCTTTGGCGAAAAGCGTGTCTACATAAAAGGGGTGTAGTGAAATAGTAAAAAAAAAATTACACGTTTCGTAATCACAGACCTCGAGATTAAATCCCTTATTATGATGAAAATACTATAAGCTTTTATACATGATAAAATTTATATATATACATAAATTTAAATTAATCGAACCTGATAGAGCAACGAGATCAGTTATATCCATTCCCTTGTTGGTGAATTGTGGTCTCATAACATCAAGGCTTTCAAATGGAGTTGGGATATCACTATCAACTCCACTTCTATTTGCTGTTAAGCTATCTCTTCTCCCTAGAAGAACTTGCCATGTTGGACCTCCAACCTGAAAAATTTAGAAAATTACACTAATTAGAATTCTTAATTAGTATATTTATAGGTTTGATTTAAAGTTATTGAGTTCGATCGAATCGTAATTCATATGTTATTTCTATTTTGTCAATGATTGTGGTAGAATCAAAATATCCATTCATCTTTAACCTGATATCTCGAGTTCGAGCCCTGTAGTGAAAAACAAATTTATAGCAAAGATCGTTCCCCCCCCCCCCCCCCCCCCCGAGCTCTGTACCTCATAAAGTAGGGGATAAAGTTTGTATACAGTTTATTAGTCTCCGCAGACCACTTCTTGGATCACACTGGATATGTTTTTGTTACTGTAGCACTATCTAGTTTAATGGTTTTACACGCGTAGACATATCCAGAATTATTAATTTATTTATTTTTGACCATGATTTTCTTTTTTTGCTTATTGAGTTCTGAATAGATTAGGGTTTGAGTCAAAACTAAAGAGTGCCGCAAACTCTTCAAATTCAGATTAATCAAAATATTATAATAAATTTGGACTTACCAAGGCAACTCCAATTTCAGATGCAAGAGCTAAAATATCAGCACAAGAAACAACGCCAGGACACACGTTTTCCAACGCAGTTTTAATATCATCCACAATATCAAATCCTCCAGCACCAACATTTGAAGCTGCATCTTTTTCACTTTCAATCCCAGCTGCATTATCTAGCAAAAGAGATCCATCACAACCCTGTAAAAAAAAAAATATTATCAGTATAGTTTAACCTATAATGATATATTAATTATTATTTATATCAAGTTATTTATGAATTAATATGTCGTCATAAATGACCTGATTGTATAAATATTAATTAAAAAAATATAAAAATTGTACTCTGACAAAGTAAAAAATATTTTTTTATCGCTATCAGGTTAGATCTGCATGATATAATAATAAGTAACTCCACATATCACGCTCGATGTGATAATCTAAAAAATAGAATAATGACAATATATAACTTTGGAAACTTATATTTATAGGGTAATTATAGTGTATATAACTTAAATCTTTAATTAAACAAAATGGTGACTAATTTACTATTTTTATGCAAATGTTAAACTACACTATGTACTATATATGACTTGAAACACAAACATGCATGAAAAGTTTACGTACATTAACAAAGCAATCGTGAAAATGAAGACGAATAATTTTAGCACCAGCACGAACATCGGTACTTTGGGCTTGTTGCATGACACCACGTACAATTTCGGTAACATTAGGGCAAGTAGTAGCGTAAAATGTTGCACTTAATTGAGCATTCGATGCTACGAAAATTGAAATCAAGAAGAAAAGTGGAAAAATAAATCTCAAAAAAGACATTATTGATGAGTGATAGACAACTTTTTTTTTCTTTCAAGAATACTCAAGAAATTAAGTTGTTATATTTGAGATAATTCATTTTGGTTGCTATTTATAGAAAAAAAAATATAGTAGTATCATAATCAATGTAATAATTATTTTTAAAAAATAGGGAGACAAAGGCAAATATTAGCCGCCTATATGACTATTCTAAGAAAATGAGTGAAGAAAATTATTAATTAGATTATTTTATTTTATATTTTTTTCAAGTTAGTTATGAAGTTTCAATTTTTGCATTTAATTAAAATCTATTAAATTGGACCATATATAGAAGACTAGTCTAACTAAAGAATTTAATTTGCACCAACTTGTGATTTGTATATACCAACAAAAGACTTGTTAAGTTATGAAAAGATTTCATTTAATTATGTAAACTAATAGATTGATTTGATTTAGAGGGATAATTTTTATAAAATATAATCCATAGGGTATGTTGAAAATAAAAAGGAAAAAGGACAGGTATACCCCTGATCTATCGTAAATGGTCAGCAAATATCCTCCGTCATACTTTTGTGATATTGGTGTCTCTGCCGTTCAAAAACTATAGCATATATACCTTTTATAACGGACATGTGTCATAATCTTATCCACCGATCCGACATTTGTCGACGGATAAGATTGCGCCACATGTCCCTATTTAGTCTTCCGTTAGAGTGAAGGGCATATATACTCTAGTTTATGGACGGTAGGGGCACCAATGTCTTAAAAGTATGACGGAGGATATCTGCATACTATTTACGATAGTTTGAAAATATATTTGTCCTTTTCTCCAAAATAAAATTTAACCTAGACTCTAACCCGAGTAACATGGGGCACATAAAATTTTGTTCTAATCAAAAAGGGAAAAATGACAAAAATACTCTGAACTATCGTAAACGATATGCAGATACCCTCCGTTATACTTTAAAGACGTTAATGCCCTATCGTTAAAAAACTAGAGCATATATACCTTTTATACTAAATGAGACACGAGTAAAATTTCATAATATAGGCATATAGTAAATTAGAACACAAAATCGTAATTTAGTGAAAAAGAATTAGATTAGACATTGACCATCGTATATTGTTGAAAAATGAACTCATAAGTGTGGCTTGATTGATAATTAGATTAGTCAAAATGTTGGACTTATTTATGATTGAAGAAAGAAATTACACGTAATATAAATTAAATTATGTCACGTAAAATAGTATAGCTCATAAAATTATGTATGTAGTCAATTTAAAGAATTTTTACATCATCAAGCATCTTTATTTGTTATTGTAGATAAATTATTTCAGGAAAAATCGTAAATATATTCTCGAATTATCGTAAATAGCATGCAAATATCAACTGTCATACTTTTGGGGCATTGATGCCCTTGCCGCCCATAAATTAGAGCATATATGTCCTTCACTCTAACGGAAAATTAAATAAAGACACATGCCACAATCTTATCCGTTGATAAATGTCAGATTGGTGGATAAGATTATGACACGTTTATGTCCGTTAGTATAAAGGGAATATATGCTCTAGTTTTTGTACGACAGAGACACCAATGTCCCAGAAATATGACGAAGAATATTTTCATACCATTTACGATAGTTTAAAGGTATATCCGCCATTTTCTGATTATTTTATTTTTCAAAGTTAAAATTTTAAGAAAGCTTAGCTATAAATATCTTTTGAGCAATTTAATAGTATAACTTTTTGTTTGCATAAACGGTGAATATTATAACTTAAACTCAAATTGTTGAAGAAGAAAAATTTATATGATCAATATTTGACTTATTAAAAGTAAACAAGTCAAATTATAGCTTGATTAAACAATATCATCATGATTAAGACAAGTTTAATTCCTTTTGATTTTACCATAGATCAAATTAAGTAATATTTATATTTGATGGGACATATGATTGACTCTAAAACTACTAAAAAAAACATAATTTTTTTTTATAGAATCCATTAAAAATTGACTTGTCGAAAATATTCTATTAAAAATTTCATATTTCCAATGGCATTTCGATGAGAACGTCTCTAGAAAATTCACGTTTTTAATAATGTTTTTTTTTTTCCTAACCTAATAATTAATGAATTGGTTGAAGAATGTACATCATGAAATCACAATCAAAGAAACACATATCAAAAACTATATTTAAGAAAATGCCAACTACTTTTTTTTTACATGAAAGTTCTATATTTTATTTGAACAAATTAATCAAATGTACACTAGACCAGACCGACCCGACCCAACCCGACAGTGGGTTCCGCAATCCCGGGTCGACCCACTTGTCGGTTATATTTGACTTAATTGAACGAAACAAGTTATGTTATCGAATAATAGGTCAGATGCATCACTTCACGCGACATATCAGAACGTTGAGTGATATGTCCAAAATCGAAACCAAAATAACGTTGAAAAATGTATTTAAAATTGGAATGTGATGTATTTGAGATGTATCTAAATTTCACCAAATTTTTAAAAAAATTGTACTTTGAAATAGAGTAAAAATAGAATATAGTTAGCTCTTAGCAATATGAAATTTATGTAAAATGTACGCGAAAATAAGTTATTGTAATGTGTAAGGATATTGGTGTGTGAGGCCTTCTGAAAAGAAAAGAAAAGTGTGGTTTTGAAAAAAAACAAAAAAAACAAAAATAATATCACATAATATAAATAGTATTTACAAAATATAAGTTATATAAAAAGATATACAAATTTATCCTAAAACGAACAATAATAAATAAGGATAAAAGAACGTTTAGATTGTTTTAGCCTAACATGTGATATCAAAGTTAATAATCAACGAATCAAATATAAAGACAGTAAAATAAGACCATAAAACTCGATGTATTGTCTATGCTTGTCTACGATCCAGTCTACTAGCTAACAATGCCTATTTTTTCTCGATAATCTCAGACCAATCAATTAAATATTAATTAATACATAATCGATTGCATATTACTTGAAAACAGATTGTACCTTTTAAAAAAAGATTACAATTATTGTTATCAAAAATAGTATCAAATTCTCATAAATTTGTGAATATTCTCGAGAAATAAAATTAAAAATACATAATTTAATTAATTGCAGATTTAATATGCTTCATCAAATATTATAGGAATTAAAAATAAAATTTATAAGGACTAAAAATGTTGTTCAACACCATTTTTTATTTAACTTTATATGAATTTGTAAAGTGAACAAGTCGAACTTACATATTAATCAAAATAGTATGATTTTGAATTTTTACAATAATGTCAATTTATATATTTGGACTTTATGTTTACTCCAAATTTACTTGTCTCACCTAATTATGAATTGATTGAATAATAGTATACATATAATTATTAAGAATCACTATCAAAAGTATATTTAAGAAATTTGCCAGCTATACTTATTTTCATTAAATTTTTTATCTTTATATTTATTGAAAAAGTCAAAAAATAACAAGTTTGAATAATTAAGTGAGAATTGTCAAATTTGCCACTTAAAAAAAAGAAAAGGAGAACAAAAATCATTACATTACTATAAATCAGTCAATTTTTGATGACTCATTAAAATTCATCAAAATATTAATTATTATGAAAGAAAATATTGAAAAATCATTCGTCGAATATATTTCTAACGTATTTTTCATTAAGAATTTCAACTTTTTTATGACCCTATTTCGATCAAAATTTAACAAAATATTAATTATTATGAAAGGAAATATTGAAAAATCATTTGTAGAATATGTTTCTAACCTATTTTCATTAAAAATTTCAACTTTTTAATGACCCTATTTCGATTAAAATTCAACAAAATATTAATTATTATGAAAGAAAATATTGAAAAATCATTTGTCAAATATGTTTCTAACGTATTTTTCATCAAAAATTTCAACTTTTTTGTGACCCTATTTCGATGAAAATTCAACAAAGTATTAATTATTATGAAAGAAAATATTGAAAAATCATTTACCGAATATGTTTTTAACGTATTTTTCGTTAAAAATTTCATCATTTTTATGACCATATTTTGATTAAAATTCAACAAAATATTAATTATTATGAAAGAAAATATTAAAAAATCATTTGTCGAATATATTTCTAACGTATTTTTCATTAAAAAATTTCAAAATTTTTGATGAATTTAATTTATGACAGACGAATTGTTAAAAATTGAATTATTTCTTAATGTCACTTCCTCTAGTACACACATGCTGCATCATTTTTGATGGAAATAATAAATTTATTTGGGAAAAGTGCAATATGCTATAAGACTAGTACATTATTCATTTCACTATAACACAAACATTTTTTAGTGGCAATAAATAAACATATTAATAAAGAGTATTAAAATCTTTATCGGTATCAGTTAAATGCTATTAGATTTAATGTCGCTAAAACCTTTAGGGACATATACAGAAAGTGTTAATTATCGCTAAAAAATACATATTTAGCGATAATATAATTGTTAATTAATTAACGCTAAAAATCATTTTAGATATAGTGTTTGAAAATTAACTCTTACATAATTAAAATAAGGATAAGTTCATGACATGTCATAGGCGGATCTACGATATTGAAGTTTATAGATCTAGAGTTGTAATTTATGAGTTTTGAAGTTAATATATACATATTCAATATATTTCTTGACAAATGTACAAGGTTTATTTACTGATTCGATTTTCGATATTTTTAACATTGAACTCATTGCATTTTTAAAACTCCGAGTTCAAATATGATATTGTTGAAATGTTGATGAATTTTCTCACACAAACATATATTTATGTTTTACGTTGAAAATTCTGAATTACTTGAATACTACTTTAACTACATGCGAAGAAATAATCAAAAGAATAATTAATTGAAATCATTAAATATATATATATTGACTTATAATGCATGAATTATTATTGGATTTGATCTCCAAATTTTATTTTCCCTATTGATATATAATCTTTTAAAATATTACAACTTGATATATAACTAATCATTGATTATGGATTTTTTTTTTTACAATGAATAAGTATCTTTAAGTGTGAATAAAATTAAGTCTTAATATTCCTTAAATTTTATCTGCATGGCTGACTTTATGGTATATTAATAATTACAATTCCATAGAATATTCTTATACTAATAATAAAGTCACTTGACTGCAGTATTAATAGACTTTTTTGAATTTTGAATCTTCCAAATTTTAACAAGAGCTTTTGTATTCTTGTGAAAAATATTTTAAATTATTTTTCATATTTTATTGATCACAATAGTATTTCTAAAAGAAAAAAAATTCTTAAAAAATGATTTTTCAAAGTATATTAGATATAATGGGCCTTATATTCATGTTTCTATGGAAAATGGGCCATTAATGGGCCTTATGTTCATGTTTCTATGGGAAAATGGGCCGTTAATTCTCATAAATTTGGGCTCGTGTATTTGCGTAAAGCAATTTAAGACCCAATCATTCGTTTTTTAGACGCTTAAAAAATATTTTCTTTTTATGTATGTCTTTCTTTTTAGCTATTGTGTTTTCCCTAAGCAATATCGTCGATAGCTAAAGAAACACACATCATTTATAAGTTCTAATCTTATCAATCGTCTTTCATATATTATTAAAAATAATTTCAACGCGTCTATCGTAAAAGTCAATGTTTTGGTACTAAAATAAATACATAACTACTACTATAGTCCAAGAGAGAAGATATATTAAAGATAATAATCATGCTATCAACCTAATTAAGCACTAATACATATTAGAAACAACTAAAAAACCAATGTTATTGGAACATTTTTTTTTAATTATCATGCACTATACTTAAGTAATTCAATCCAATTAATTAATTAAATTATCCCTCAAACATAGCTCACATTCATGAACATGTTTGTATTTTCAATATAATAATATAATTTAAAACTTTCAACTCTTAACTTTCAAAAGTGATTAATATTATAATTAAGTAAATGGTTATACATTTTAAGATTGATACAAAACCCCTAAATGGAACCTCCATACATCATGCCACTACAAAAAAAAACTCTATCGTTAATCTGTCGATAAATAGTTTGTAGCTAATATAATATTATTTGATAATTCGTTACAAGCTATTAAACAGAATTAGCTATAAAAAATTCTGTTTAATAATAAAAGATATCGTCCATCGCTAATTTATTTTCGTTTTAGTGATAGACTACCTAATAACTTATATATAAATGAATTTTATATTTATTTATTAATCAATAATCATCTATTAATCATGAATATAAACTAGGGTTCAAAAATACATTAACATGCACACAACATACCTCACAAAACATAACAATAAAAATTTAAATTCAGTCGTTAAAAGTCAATAAAGATCGAAAGAGAAAAAAATTGATTGTCACTAATCACAAAAATTTAATATATTATGATAAGTAATTAAGTACTAAGCCTCCATTACCATAACCATGCAATATTAAAACCTTTATTTGCTCCACTTTCCAAAGTGATTAGCATTAAGTAAATGAGTAGATTAATTAGTTTTAGATTTTTAATTAAGTTTGATTTTTTTAAAAAAAAACAAATATATAGCACTATAGCTTATATTAATGATTAATGAATTTTATATTTGTTAATCATGACTATAAATTAGGGTTCAAGTACGATATGCATTTACAATCAAATATTTAGTCGTTAAAAGTCCAAATTGATCGTACTGAGTAAAAAAAACGATTATTTAGAGTCGATAATAAAATCATGAAGACTAAACCTCGTAATTTTATTTTATATTTTCAAATTATGACTTTCTTGGTGTTATTTGTTGGTGTGAATTGTCAATTAACACCAAATTTTTACTCAAAAACATGTCCAAATCTTCTTAGAGTTGTACGTAGAGAAGTTCAAAGTGCAATCAAGAATGAAATGAGAATGGCTGCTTCTTTGCTTCGTCTTCACTTTCACGATTGCTTTGTCAATGTGAGTTTTTTTATTTACTAACGATATAATTTAACTTGTTATAGTATAAGATCGTTACCTTATTTCAAAGTTATTATTAGGCCGAATACATAATAAAGGGCTTAAAATTAACACAAACTGTCAAAATCGCTACTCGTTAAAAATGTATCATGTGAACGATATATCATATGGATATAACAACATTATTACTCCAAGACTCCCCTTTTAATATATTTATTTCAATATTAAATTATGTATATTAATCGTATAATTTTTTTAATAAAACTATCAATGCAATTTAACCGGCTAAATTGAGTTATCTATACGTTATATTGTATGTCAATTTAGTTTCACGGTTTGATAAATTTATACATCGTCAGTATACAAAACTCAAACTCTTCTAACTATTTATGAGTTAATTAATTAACTTCTATAATTAAAATGTGATAATTAACACATTTTTAAAGATAATTACAGACCTAAACATACTTCGACCAACTAGATTATAAAATATGTAATCTCTATACTAAATATTCACATATAATATATACAATATACATACATATACAGAAAATATATATGATAAATAAATTAAACAAACGGTATATATTTATAACTTTTTCTTCTAATTTAGATTATAAAACATGTACATAGTGTATCGATCATATTTTTTATGTTAAATAAATTTGTATATTAAATATAGCATACATGCATATACACTATATATACTGGTATTTTAATCGTATTAATAAATTAACTGAATGAACGATATATATCTGTAACTTTTTCTACTGATTTATTTAATAAAAATGTAGGGTTGTGATGCATCGTTGTTGTTGGATGGAAATAGTAGTACAAGTGAAAAATTTGCTCCAGGAAATTTGAACTCAGCAAGAGGATATGAAGTGATAGACAATATAAAAACTGTCCTTGAGAATACGTGTACTGGAATTGTTTCTTGTGCAGACATTTTAGCTATAGCGGTAAGAGATTCAGTGTTATTGGTAAGACTTTTTACGTTATCACTGCAATTTAACCTGTTATATATTTTTTTAAAAAATATATAATTTATCTTTTTGATTTTCAAAGTTTGTGAATTTTTTAAAAGATAACTTATTGTCTTTTAGATAAATTACTTATATAGGTCAATTATCATTTTTACCAATTAATATTTACAAGATTTACATGGACTTATGTACCAAGTAATAATAATCTAATTGTGTAAATATTCATTTTTTTAAAGATAAATTCATATGATATTTGATATTCTCTTTTAAGACTAACTAATCTTTGATTATATTCTATATATATGGTGCCTAATATATCGACAAAGTTCTCATTAATTCAGATTCATGCTTCCTAAGCCTCGTTCATTTAAGTAACGCTCCTTATCAAACAAAATTTCTCTTTTTCTTTTTTTCAGCATTATGAACTTGAGATTTCTAATTAAGAGTGACGAAATCCTATTTCAAATAAATTAATTTATTAATTAATTTTTTTCAGAGTGGAGGGCCATTTTGGAAGGTGTTATTAGGGAGAAGAGATGGATTAGCTGCTAATTTTTCTGGATCAAGTAATGGACTTCCAACACCATTTGATCCACTTAATACAATTATTTCTAAATTCCAGGATGTTGGATTAAACTTAACAGATGTTGTGAGCCTATCAGGTAATATTTAAATATTTTTTTACAAAAAAAAAAATTATATACACTTATATATATAGTAAAAATATTTTTCTTATATTAGCAATGTAAATTTAAATATAATAAATGATCAACTATAATCAATAAATTTACCTACCAATGATTAAATATAAAAAAAAAACACTAGTACCTTAATTGTGTTATATCTTTAACTTTTTTGTTAAATATAGATGTGTAATTTAACGATGATTAGGTGCACCTCCTAGTGAGGTCAGAAATTTGAATTTTATATCTATTTTATTTTATTTTTCTTTCTAAAAATGAGCAATACATCTTTAAATAGTTATTGATAGCAATTTTGGTGTTTAAATTAATAAAACATTTCAATTTTAAACCTATAATTTTAAAAACTTAATGATATTCAATGATAAGAATCTGAATGTCAAATCGATTAGATCCTCCTTAATATTCATCATAGTGCATCGGCAATATCATCCCGAAATTCTGAATATGCTTTTACTTTGTACTAACCCTTTTTAAATGTTTAATTGAATATTATTGTAGGTGCACATTCAATTGGATTAGCAAGGTGTACAACATTTGACAATAGATTAAGAAACTTCAATGGGACAAGTTCACCAGACACAACATTAGACACAACCATAGTAAGTGAACTTCAAAATTTGTGTCCTTCAACAAGTGATGGAAACAACACAACCCCACTTGATAGGAATTCTACAAATTTATTTGACAATCATTTTTTCAAGAATTTGATTAATGGAAGAGGACTTCTTGAATCAGACCAAATCTTGTTCTCTAGTGATGATGCTATAACAACAACAAAAACCCTAGTTGAGACATATAGCAATAACTCTACGTTTTTCTTTAATGACTTTGTTAATTCAATGATTAAGATGGGAAACATTAGTCCTTTGATCGGATCGAACGGTCAAATCAGGACGAACTGTAGGGTTATTAATTAATTTGAATAATTAGTATGTAATATTGTGACTCTGAAATGATGTTGTATTTGTGTCAAATCCTTCAACACACGTTTGATAGTATTTTTGAAGAGTTTGAGCAATATAGTTGTAATGTACTAGTATAAGTATGATATATGTTGCTTTTGGACCTCTTAAAAATATTGTCACACTCATATGGATCCCTTAAAAATATATAACTTTTGGATGGTCCGTTGACAATATTTTCAAAAGGTTCGAGCATTACATATAGTTATTATGTACTAATATAAGTTGTTGTAACGTGAAATATATGATATTATATTAAACTTAATGAAGACATTTTAGCTTTTGCCTCCTCTTTATTTTCACTTTGTTCATAACATTTTATAATTTGTTGAGAATATAATTAAATAAATACAGTCGAAGTATGCTATTTCTAATATTCTAACTTATGTTTTTAGTGAGATGGTTATACACCACTTCAACATGGTAGCGAAGCAAATAAAGTCTCTAGATTTGAGTCTCATGTACTTCATCATCATCTATATATCTGTAACAATTTAAGTTTTTATATGAGATAGAGTCACACACATTAATATTAGAGTAGACAAAGGCCATCGTAAATTCAGGGTTCATTCTCACCCATTATTCAAAAGAATTTTCACGTAGTTAGCTATAATAGATTACAATTAAGTAAATACAAAATTAAATCTAATTCAGTAACTTTCTGTCCAAAATATTATTCTATAAAATTGTGTCTAAATATGAATTGCTACCAAGAAAAGTAAAAATTAAGGGCCAAATCTTCAAAATCAACTAACTTGATCTCTAGTTTCATTAGAAATGGGCTAGAAATCAAAGTTATCAAGAATGGACTCAACTCAATTACTTGAATTATTCATGGGCTATCCAAAGAGCCCACTTACCACAACAATATTACCGAATTAAAGATGTCACGTCAGCACAAAAGAGACACAAAACTATAGAAAAAATGAATTCAGCAAAGTAATAAAAACCTCATAGGTATATCGATAGGATTTTGATAAATTTATTTAACAACTACACCAAAAAGAAACAATCGATTTAAAATTTCTAACACCTGATTAGTTAATATTTCAAAGCGAATATCAGACTCCGAACCATGAAAAAAAAAGTATCAATTCTTTAGAAGAGCTATAATTAATTGGGTTTATTATTTGTTTTTTTATTTATAAAAAGACCTGGATTTTTAAAAAAATATTTTTTAAAATACAGGCTGGGTCAACCAACTAGTCTTTGTACTTTTATTTTTATTTATATTATTATCTTCCAAGAAGTTGAAAGTAATGGCAAAGTGTGTTGTCACTTGTCAAAGGAGTAATTACATGAGTGTGGGGGCAAATAGTTAAATTTTGTGGAATCATATTCGATAGTATTTATCTAAATTATTTACATATACTTTTACGATAATACTTTTTTTTTATTCATCAAATATATAAAAAAAGTTACTTATTTTTTTAAAAAGTATTTTTTTGCAAATTAATTATTAATTTCTTCATTCTTCCATTCACACTATTGGACAAGACATGTTCCAAGAATTTAATGGAAACCACCAACTAACTTGTCTATAAGTATACAAAAAGGAAAAAAAAAATAAAAATTGAGGGATAAAGTAATAAAGTCATTGACCCAATTTCTCAAAGTCTTTAAAAAAACAAAAAAAAAATAAAAATTGTTGAGGGTCAATATATACCTTTAAAAAAACCACAAAAACTTCTCAAGAGTATTGTTCCACCACTTCTCTCTACTCTCATTTCCCATCTCTTCTTTCTTTCTCTTCGAATAGCTTTAAATTCTGAATCTATCTCTGACTTTTCAACATGGCGAAATCAAATGCTTCTACTTGTTATACAATGATATTGACTTTAGGCGTCACAGCTCTAGTCCTATGGTTAAGCCTACGTACCACGAAGCCCAAATGTTCCATCGGAGATGTTTACGTGCAAGGTCTTGACAAATCAATTAACTCGAACAACAACAAGACGAAGCGTGACAACCATATATCATTTCAACTCAATTTGAAGAATGAAATGAAGGATAAAGCTGTTCGTTACGACAACATTACCCTTAATTTTTACTATGGTAAAAATACAAGTTACCCTATAGGTAATTACACATTTGTTAAATTTAAACAAGGCAAAGATAAAGAAGCATCTAAAGTTGGCATGTTTGAGGCACAAAATATGCCATGGGATAATGCAATTAAGGATGTTTCAAATAATTCTAAGGCAATTATTAGAGTTGATGTGAGAACTAAAGTTAGGTACAAAATTATATTTTGGTATACTAAAAGACATAATTATTTAGTAGAAAATAAAGTTGAAATTGATGATAGTGGTAAATCTAGTGCACAACAAATTAGTTGTTGTTTTGGGATTTTTGGATTTTTATTATTTGTTTTGTCATTTTTACTTTAATTGTTTTAGGGTCCATGAAAAAGGTGAAGCATCTTTCAATTAATTTTAAATTAGAGTATCTTTGTTGTGGTGAAGCATCTTTCAATTAATTTTAATTTAGAGTATTTTTGTTGTTCTTTCTATAATTATATGTTCATATTTTTTTTTCTTTCAGCAATTATCATTGATTAATTGAAATTTGTATTGGGTGAATAATAAATCACTAAAAAGCTATATTGTGTGGATTCTTTTTACCATATAAATATAAGTATTTGAGAATCAGAATTCGAGTATGAATAAAAATCTAGAATATGTACGATAAAATGTACATTGTTATTGATTGACATAATATATAGATTAGCCCTTTAATTTAGCCTGAACTCATATCTATACATTTTAACTTTAGGCGGTGCACAAGTAGACACTTAAACTTGTATAAAATTGAATAAACAGACACAATAATTCTTTGTGAAGTCCTACATGATAAATTTATGTCCTATGTGACATCATACATGTATTATGTCAAGCCGAATTCGTGAATCTACTAATACACATTCAAAATTGAAAAACGTATTTAATGCCAAGTAAAAATATATATTTGTGCATTATATCATATTAATTAAATGTGGTATCTTATGAATAAAACATATATGTTTATAAAAAAAAAATCAAATTTTATTAACTTTAGTTCAACAATTTTAAATAATCAAGACATACATGATACAACTATAAAATTATATGACATATACCTAATCAATTTATACTTTAGCATAAATGCAGTCAAAGGCATCCAAAGTAAGTTCCAATTCAACTAATTCAATTAATTTGAATTTACATTCCATATCAAGATCCTCTAAAAATAATATATATATATATATATATATATATATATATATATATATATATACACGTATATATACATACGTATATATATATACACACATACGTGCAACATATGCAATTGTGCCCTTAACTGAAGAATAAACGCTCCTTGTTAAATGACAACAACAATAACATATCCAATAAAAGATCACTAAGTGGGTTCTAAAAAAAAGTATGAAATACGCAAATATTTTGACTATCTCATAGAGATAAACATCATATTTTTGAAAGATCCACGTGTATCAACCTCAAATAAAAAAAGAAAAAATAATAATAAAAGGATTTACCTATCAATCTCATCTAATGAGAAAATTATTCTATTTTGTATTCACCTTCCATTTTATATATGAATATATTCCTAAAATTAAAATACTTTACGAAACTCTTAGACGTGTTCTTTTTCATAACATTTTTATAATTTGTTGATAATATAATTAAGTAAACAGAAGTATGATATCTCTAATTCTCTAATTAATGAGATGATCATACGCTACAAAATGGTAGCGTAACAAACAAAGTCTCTAGGTTAGAGTCTTGCCATGTACTCCATCATTATCTATATGTAACAATTTGAGTTTTTACATAATAAAGAACTTCTGTAAAAATAAGAAGACTCTTGTAGGTACGTTCATTCTTTCTTTCACTACTAATGAACTGTTGCACAAAAATAACGATGAAAATAATCTTTTTTAGCATGCTTTTCAAGTGTTATCAGTTATCACCATCCCCACTCTACCGTCTTTTTTGGTGGGTGTAAGAAAACAAATATGTGATATTTCATGTTTATTGTCTCATTTTTCATCCAAACAACCAACCTCATCATTTATTTCCGCCTTTCATCATGTCTTATAGTATTTATCTAAATTACTTATATATACTTTTGTGATAATCCTTTTTGCTTA
The DNA here is from genome assembly GCF_036512215.1 of Solanum lycopersicum. Classification (NCBI taxonomy): domain Eukaryota; kingdom Viridiplantae; phylum Streptophyta; class Magnoliopsida; order Solanales; family Solanaceae; genus Solanum; species Solanum lycopersicum. The sequence goes on from NC_090800.1 coordinate 1,263,127, forward strand.
CTCACCAAATAACCTAAGATACATATTACTTATTTTTAAAAAAAATATTTTTTCCAAAATATTTTTTTTTTTTACTCTTACTTTCACATTACTTTGTAGGACATGTTCCAAGAAGTTTAGTGGAAACCACCAACTAACTTGTCTACAAGGACCAAAAAAATAAAATAAAAGCAAATAACATGAGGGGCAAAGTAATAAAGTCATTGACCCAATCACTCAAGTCTTCTAAAAAGCAAAAAATATAATTGTTGAGATAAATATATACCTTTAGAAAACCACAAAAACTTCTTTAGGAAAATTGTTTCACCACTTCTCTCTATCATCTCTTCTTTCATCTCTTCTTTCTTCTCTTCTCATAACTCAAAATTTAAAATTTGTCTTTCTGACTTCTCAACATGTCACATATTTGTGATTGTATCAAATTGATAGTGAGTTTAGGCGTCACAGCTCTGATCTTATGGTTAAGCCTACATACCACGAAGCCTAAATGTTCTATCGGAGATGTTTACGTGCAAGGCCTTGACAAATCAATCAACTCCAACTACAACAAGACGAAGCGTGACAACCATATATCATTTCAACTCAATTTGAAGAATGAAATGAAGGACAAATCTGTTCGTTACGACAACGTTACCCTTAGTTTTTACTATGGTAAAAATACAAGTTACCCTCTAGGTAATTATACATTTGTCAAATTTAAACAAGGCAAAGGTAAAGAAGCATCTAAAGTTGGCATGTTTGAGGCACATAATATGCCATGGGATAATGCAATTAAGGATGCTTCAAATAATTCCAAGGCAATTATTAGAGTTGACGTGAGAACCAAAATTAGATACAAAATTATATTTTGGTATACTAAAAGACATAATTATTTTGTGGAAAATAAAGTTGAAATTGATGATACTGGTAAATCTAGTGCACAACAAATTAGTTGTTGTTTTGGGATTTTTGGATTTTTGTTATTTGTTTTGTCATTTTTACTTTAATTGTTTTAGGGTCCATGAAAAAAGGTGAAGCATCTTTTAATTAATTAATTTAGAGTACTTTTTGTTATTCTTTCCTTCCAGGTTGTAAAAGGACTTTTCTTTTTAATTGATTAATATTCATATTTTCTTTTCTTTTATATATATATATATTTCTTTTTATTTCTTTTATTATTAATTCGAATTTGTGTCGATACGTAATAAATCACAAATGGATAACTATATTGTTTGGATTGTTCATCATTTAAAATTTAGGATTTGAGAATATGAATTCGACTGTGAATACAAAAACTAGAATATGTATATCAGAATGTATATTGTTATTAATAGGATAATACATAAATATATTCTTTAACTTATTCTTAATTGAAATTTATATATAATATTTAATTTTGAATGTGTATACTTAGATATATAAACTTGAATAAAACTTAACAGATAGACACGTTCATATTCTGTTACAATTTGATATGTTACATGACGTCCTACATGTGTTATGCCGTGTAAAATATGTATATTTATTTGTGCACGTTCAAAATTGAAGGCGAATGATATGTAATTATGTCCTTGAGTAACGTATAAACACCCTTTACTAGGTATTTTTTTATTTTCACAATTTAAACTCAAAAAATTTATTTTAAAACGAAGGGATTTTATGTATCAATCATATCTGAAAATTATTCTATTTTTATCTCCTCCCACTATTTATTTATGAATTTATTCCTAAAATTAATATATTTTTATGAAACTTAAAGCTGTCTGCTTCAAATTTTCCACTTTAATTATTCCACACTCAAACCTCCAAATATAGATGTTAGGTTAACCAGATTGAAATATATTATTGCTCCCGTTTTAATTTATTTATTTGATTTTAATTTAGCATAAATTTTATAAAATATTTTTTTAAAAAAATTAAAAATTATATAAAATACATCAAAATATCTTTTCATAAAAAATTATTACGTGAAATCACCTATCATATTTTCTATATATATATTTCTACGAAAGATTGTTTTCATAATTTGAATACGTTATCTTCTATTCACGTGATAGTAATTGAATTACCAAAATACATACGAAATATTTTTTAATTTATATCATTGATGCCTTCTTTAAAAAATTCATGGAGTTGGCTTATAATATATATAAAAGTAAATTGAGATCTAATTCAAGTTAATATAATTAATATTACCAATTTTACCTTGTCAGTGGACGTACGTTGTCATTTAATATTACTATTATTATGGTTGTTGTTATTAATTGCTTTTGTTGTCAAAGTTGAAGTAGGTAAGAGGGTAAAAAAAATGTAATGTATATTTCTTATATAACAAAATATACATTTAGATAAAATGTACTTAATTGAATAAAATATTTAAAAAATTATATCTTAACGATAGCGGTGATAATGACTAATGGTGGTGGTTATAGGTGCTAATAGATGATTATAGTCGGTGGTTAATGATGATAACAGATAATATAAATAGTAGTGATTAACAGTAATTATGATTGATAATTATGGTGAATGATGATAATAGATAAAAGTGATAGTGAATGTGGTGGATGATGCCGATAAATAATAATAATAATATATCTATAATGATTTTTGATAAATATATGATAGTAGCTGAAGGTGATTATGGTAATAACATCGAAACTAATGTATAACACTAACTAATGATAATAATAATAGTTAAAAGTGATTATTATTAATAATGACTATTAGCGATAACGATTGATTATAATGACAATAGTATTGATAGTTTGTGATTGAAGATGATAATTGTGTGGTGGTGTGTCGTGGCACGTAGTTAAATAGTAATAATATATGCCGATGATAAAATAACGATAAAAATAGATGAAACAATCGTAAAATATCTTTTTTTTTTTGACAATTCTTGGATGATAAAATAATGATAAAAATAGATGAAACAATTATAAAATATCTTTTTTTTGACAATTCTTGAATAGATAACACCTTAATAATATTAAAACCTGACTCATAAATTTTATTTTTTTAAATTTATTCAAAAATCATAAAATAGAAATAGAAATCACACTAAATAATAAAAAATAAAAATAAAAAAATTACGTAAATATTGTAGAATAGCAAATCAAACTCCTTTTAGCCAAAAATAATTCAATAGCAATTAATTATCTTTATAGTCAAATAGATAATATTTACATGGCCCACATGTACACGTGTATAGCCAAGAACTCGCCACGTGTCCAAGAAAATCCCTTATATATCTAACTAAAAAAATTAAATAAAGTAAAATATAATAAAAATCTTGAAAAGTTAGTTGAAGCTGTTATCACACACACAAAATCCCTTCCCTCCAAAAAAAAAAAAAAAGAATTTCCACACTTAGCAAAAATGACAACAATAATGGAAATTGGGAATTTGGGTGTTGGATTTAGGCCTCAAATTGCGATAAATTCGACTCGAAAATGGCGTTGCAAGCAATTTCTTGGTCAAAAAATGCAAAACAAGAAGAATTTTTTGCTTGTATGCTCTGTTGCAAGTAAAGTTTGTTCTTTTAGTGAAGAAGAAAATGGACTAATTGAAGCTCTTATTGGTATACAAGGACGCGGTCGCGCTGCTTCACCTCAACAACTTCAAGTTAGTTCACACTTTTTAGTTATCTCCAAATTAAATTTCTTGTTTTGTATGATTATTTGTTCTTGTTGTGCTTTGTTATGGTTGATGTTGTTGGGGATACGAATTAGGATAGTGGGTAGTGATATGTCTAGGTATCCGTATGTACTATTCTACTAGTAGTTGTAGTATTGCTCCTGTAGTTTCTTGTCCTTTGATTTCTGTTATCGTCTGTTGTGTCTTGCACTCTGATAATAAGTAGTACTTACGTTACAGCTTTTTCTAGACTACTTTGGATAATTTTTCCTTGAGCCGAGGGTCTATTGAAAATAGACTCTCTACTTACCTCTGAGGTAGGGGTAGGTTACCGTATTTGTTATCCATCACAGACCCCACTTTTTAGAACTACACTGGATATGTTGTTGTTGTAGTTTATTGGATTTGTGTCAAAGTTACTGAGTTCTGCTGCATTGTGGCTCCGGTCATGGCTTAGATAAGATACGTATAGACGATATTATAAGGTAGATTGAAAATGTGTGGGCTATAAAGTGGATTAAGTAATTAGAAGCATGTAATGTTTGAGTGATTACACATTAGAATGGAAGAAAAAGATCCACATATGTGATATTTACGAGTTGGAAATAAGATTGACTTATTAGAGAACTTATAGTATTATACTTACTACTACTTTTTATAATCGTAAACAACCTCTCTACCTTCACCAGTTAGAGGTAAGGTCTGCATACACTCATTCACCTAATTTGACATGGTATCAGAGTCACGTCCATTGGGTCTAGGTGTGGACCGTTGCATAGAGTTGTGAATATATTCCCGATCCTTGAATGTCATGCTCCAGATCGAATAGTGGAACTCTGGATAAAGAATGTCATATTAGATTACACCATGTATGTTGTTATATTTAATTTGGTATGGTAATGATTGAGTTGAGCATAAAAGAAGCAATATGGATTCATATCACCAACCCCAACTTGTTTGAGACTGAGGCATAGTAGTAGTAGTTGTTATATTTATCGTTATAATGAGGCTTAACATGAGTTGAGCATAAATATATAAGTGGAAATCATATACCCGAATTATGTTTGATTTTGCAGGAGGTTGAACGTGCTGTTGAAGTTCTCGAAGGATCAGAAGGTGTTCCTGAACCGGTGAGTATTGTCTTTGAGTGATTTCGCTTTCATTGCATTCCCCTTTTACTCATTTCTTAGCGTTGATTATGATAAATGTGGCTGCATATCTGTGAGAAAAAGATACTAAAAACGATTAAGTTATGTTGTTTCTATGTAAGTAACAAAAGGGATTTGAAAGTTTGCAACTTTACAATGTTGTTGGTGACTTGGTGTTATAGACAAGCTCGAGTTTGATAGAGGGTCGGTGGCAGCTGATGTTCACGACTAGGCCAGGATCAGCATCTCCTATTCAGGTTAGACGTTATACTTTTTGCTTACTGTGCACAGCTGTCAACATTTTTCTGGTGCGTAGATTGGTTAGAGAGCTGAAATGAAGAAATGATGGTCAATTTTAATTTCGTAGACATACTAAAAGTCGATACTGTATTGTGGATTTCAAAGAAGTATTCGTTAACGTTAGCATTGATCATAACATCAGCAAATATCTTCTCTTCCTTGGGAACAAAAGGCAGTAACGAAAACGTGGGGTTGTCTAACTTATCGTTTTCCTAATATGAGCCATTTTGCAGAGAACGTTTGTTGGGGTTGACTCATTCAGTGTATTTCAAGAAGTGTTCCTTAGGACGAACGATCAACGTGTATCCAACATTGTTAAGTTTTCTGAGGCAATAGGTGAGCTGAAAGTAGAGGTATGTATCTTTTATATTCTGTTTGCTGAATATTGTTACATATGACTGACCCCGACCTGTTTGGACCGAGGCATAGTTGTCTACTTCAATTTTGAACGGTAACGTATCTCTTCGATATCTTACTGAATGCAAGTCTTATGTTCCTCACAGGCACTTGCAACAATCAAAGACGGAAAACGTATTCTTTTCCAGTTTGATAGAGCAGCTTTTACGTTCAAATTTCTACCGTTCAAGGTCCCGTATCCTGTACCTTTTAGACTTCTGGGAGATGAAGCAAAGGGCTGGTTAGACACAACATATTTGTCTCCATCCGGGAATCTCCGTATTTCAAGAGGAAACAAGGTAGGAGAACGTAAATAGCTAGTGTCATTTTTTCTGTTTTGCTCTTTTCCTCACTGTTATACGTTATACACCATGCATAAAACGTTGTTTAGACTCTTCAAAATATCGCTCGTGTGTGTCATTTCCTTCAAAAACTATGCATTTTCGGAGGGTCAAAGCAACATAGCGTAAAATCAGTTAACTGTATATATACTATCGGCTTCTTTGTAACGGGTAATCAGTTAAGCGTTTAAGGGCGACAGACTATACTGATATAGTGCAGGGAACGACATTTGTGCTGCAAAGGGAAACTGAACCAAGGCAAAAGTTGCTTTCGTCCATTTCAACGGGTACAAGGGTAGAAAAGGTACAAATTTTCGCTCGTTTCTTGAAAAAATCCTGTTATAACATGTGTTGGTCCTGTGATTGATGTGAAATTTAACAGGCGATTGACGAGTTTATTTCCTTGAACCAAAATGTTGTGAATCCTGAACTGGAACTCCTCGAGGGAGAGTGGCAAATGATATGGAGTTCACAGGTATCAGTCCAACGTCTGTTTTCCTTTCAAATGAAAGTTTTAATAAGCGTGTCGCGCTACTTTGAGATCTAGAACATAACTTAACGAGTGACAAATATCTGACAATGAATCCAGTTAATACTATTGTATATTAACTTAAGATCGATGTATGAATCTATAAACTTCAAATCCTGAATCCGACTCTAGTCTGAGTTGAACCCTAACGATAAGTTCTAAACATGTCGTTTGGTTATATCAGATACTTAGAGCTTTTAACTTGGAAATGACTGTAATTTGCTTTTCCGAATAGATTATTCATTTCTCGTATCATATATTAACTTGAGGTCGTTATCTGCTTTACAGGTTGAAACAGATAGTTGGTTAGAGAATGCTGGCAACGGTCTGATGGGAAATCAGGTGCATAGGCCTCTTCATTCTGCTGTTTTTTTTTCTCTCTATCGACTTTGATATCTTTGGTCACGTACTATACTTTCTTATTCGGAATTTGTGTTTGTTCTTTTTAGATTGTCAAACCAAACGGACAGTTGAAGTTCCTCGTTGGCATATTGTTCGGTATTAGGTTCTCCATGACTGGCAAATATGAGTAAGAACTTACCATTTCAGCTATCGATATAAATGACTTGTGAGAGATCTGGTTTTTGCCTCAGTAATTACCTAACGAGAGAAAGAGAGTCGATGCAAAAGCAGTTTTCTACACTAGGAAATGTGAAATGTTAAGACATAGTGAACTCTGTTAAGTACGTTTTACATAGACTAGACGAGAAGTTAAGCTTAACGAGATACTAAGGTATAGGGAGTGAGTGAACTCGATCACCTATGAGGCCTTTTATTTGGTATGCTCGTTAAGTTTAACTTCTCGTCTTCTACTACAGAAAATCTGGAAGTAACGTGTACGATGTCATAATGGATGATGGAGCAATCCTGGCTGGTATGTATGGAATTCCAGTAGAAATGGAAAGCAAGTTCACCATAGAAATACTGTAAGATATATCAATCTATTGCAGACATAACAAACTTAACTGTCATCAATCGTTGTGTTATCCTCTTACTTTGTACAATGCAGATATACCGATGATAAGATCAGAATTTCACGTGGATACAACAAAATTCTCTTTGTTCATGTACGCGTAGACGGATCCAACATGAAGCCATGACTCTCAAGATTTCCATATAGTTACATTAAGGGCAACATTGCTAAGTTAAAACTTCAAGCATAGTCAAAGTATTTCTCAGGTTGTAACTTGTATTCAACTTGGCAAGCACTTCATTTTGGCATCTATAACAACGAAATGTATCCCGTGTAATCTCACGAGTATGGTCCAAACTCCGAAGAATGTAGAATGTACATATCCATACTCCTACTTTCGTAGGACACAGAGGTTGTTTCCGATAGACATATTTTGGCATCTATTTTTGATAATTAGGAGCAGAATAAAATCAAAATGAGAGCATTTGCAAATGTGGAAGCTCTATATCTCTAATACTCATCACTCTGTCCTAATTTACGTGACACATTTCGTTTTTCGAGAGTTAAACAGTTTAAGTTTGACCCACAATTTTCTCATGGAATGTCGAAATTCTTTAAAATGAAATTTATATAATTGTAAACTACGTAAAAAAAATACTATAAGTTACAGTATTGACAATTTAAAATACAGTTAAAGATAGACTTGTTTAAATTTCAAAATTCGAAAAGTATCACAAAAATTAGGACATATCTCGAAATCCGTTCACTGGATATCTATAAATATTTAGCTATAGACTGAATTATTATTACACATTAACTTGAGGTTGTTATATAGATTAATAAATTTCAAATCTCAAATCCGATGTCACGAATCTATTCAACTCGATTATATTTATTAGGTAGAAAATGACAAACACAACCCCTTATATATGAAGATAATTCCAAAATGGGAAAAGGGTCTGATATACCCCTCAACTTTGTCATTTAGATCGGATATACCCCTTGTTATAAAAGTGGCTCATATATACCCCTATTTGTAAACAAATGGCCCACATGTACCCTTTTTCTCTAACGGAAATGAAAAAAATAATAATTTTAATCTAAATTTTTATTATTTTTTTCTAAAAAATATAATTCCATATGAGTAAATTTAATCCTTGTCAAACATATTTTTTTTGACTTTTTTTTGTTTTAATGACTAATTTATAATTATTATTTTGATAATCAAATTTATTCATGTTTCACTAATATTCTTGTAAAACTTATTATAGATGACCAATTTTTTTCTTCGAATACGAAATTAAATTACAATACACACAAAAAAAAATAGTTTAAATTTTTTTTCTTTAAACTAAGGAATGAAAGAAAAAACAAAATAAGAATAAGAAACTCAAATAATCATAATAAAAGAAGTCAAAAAATAATTTATGTATGAAAAAAATTAAAATATACCGTAAACTTTGATAGAAGAATCATATATACCCCTAAATAATTTTTTTAAAAAAATTCGAAGTAATAAATGTAAATTTAAAACTAATTTTTTAACTTCCGTTTAATGAAGGGTATATGTGAGCCATTTTGTAACGGCAGGGGTATATATGAGCCGTACGGTAAGGGCATATATGAGCCACTTTTATAACATGGGTGTATCAGCTCCAAATGACAAAGTTGAGGGGTATATATCTATAGTGATATTAAAGTTCAAAAGTATATATCTATAGTGATATTAAAGTTCAGGGTCTCTTATTGCATTTTATCCAAAATAATAGTTCTAAAACAACAATTCTTAAACTTTAGCTCCACTTTCAACCCGAAACGCCCAATCTAGATCCGACAACCCGGTAACTATATATACACCTATAGAGACACCGAAAAATATAAAAATTTGATAAATTCAACAGAATCATTGAAGGAGAATACTGGGTATGTTATTATTTTTTTTAATGGTTGTTGCTTAATAATTTTCTGTAATTTTTATAGGGTTTTGATATTTTGAGGATTTTGTACTTTGATTTTTTTTTTGTAGAATGGAAAGTTCTGTAGCTGCAGAAAATGATAGTAATCCCCCAGGTAATTTTCCTTTAAAGAAGTAAAGAATGTTTTTTTATTTCAATTTTGAGTTTTTGCAAAAAAAAAATTGAGTGGATTGAGCTAGATTAGCTGTTGTTGTTGTTGAATTAGCCTAATAATTAGGGGATTATGTATCTCGAGTGTGTCTTAGTGGTCGATGAAGTGATTTGAGAATCACGAGGGTTTTAGGTTCAACTTTTGTTTAGTTGATTGTGACTTTGACACATATTTTTAGAAAGTAAAAAGTAAATTTTTGTATCTTGTGGTGTTAAAACTAAAGACTGGTAAAATATATCGAAATGTCATTTAAAGTTCCGTAGATCATGGTTTGGTTCCAAATTTTTTTATGTGTTCTTATGCTTGCTTGTCAAAAGCATTTTATTGTAAAAGTTTTTGACTTGAAGGATTGTGTGAAAGCACTATGGATGCCATTAGTCGAAACGTGTGATGAGACGTTTTAACGGTTTGAGTTTTAAAGAGAAAGCTGCAAAATAAGCTGAAATGAATTGAATTTGATAGAATCTGAGATACATTGTGTTGATATTGGATAATGTCAGGGGTGGAGCCAGCTCAGAAGCTTTGGCTCAAACACTGTTTGTAAAAAAACTCATTTAATACGTATAAATAATTTATTCAGAACTCTGTAAGCAAAAATATTTTTGGTTTAGAACTGATAAACTGAAAGCTCTGGCTCCAACTCTGAGTCAATGTCCGTCGTAGCAATAGTTGCTTATATATAGAATTTAAATGGTAATGGTTCATAACTAGTTGCCATGTACTTATCGAGTTGCTCTTTTAAGCTTCTCCATTGTTGGATTGTGGCCGTTAGTCGTGAGGATAGTCGGTAGTTTGCTTTCAATCCACTTTCTTGTGTTTTATCGGTTATGTCAGTTGAATAGTCTGTTCATTGTTCTATAGTTTGTAGAAAGTAGTTACTTTTTATTTGATATTTTGGTGAAAGAGTTCTCCAGGACTTTGGTTTAATATGACAATTTGCTTATGTACTATAGCGCTTTAGACGTAACCTATTCTACTTGTGGATGTTCCATGCTTATCTGTCTCACTCGTACTATTTAAGTTTCACCTGTCATCATGAAAATCCAAAATCGTTTTTTTAAGTTGATAGCTGGTATGGGCTCATGGATTTGGTCTCTTATTCAGCTACTTGACCCTAGGTTTAACTGGACTGCCCCTCGGTCTCTCCGTCTCGCTAAGAAAGTTTTTTGGTCCGCTAGTCCTTGGTTTGCTTGAACTAGCCTTCTTCTCAACTGCAATAGTCTTCTGCAGTTCTGCTAGTCTGGTCATTGGTTTGGCTAAAGTAGCCCTCAACTCGTTTCCATTTTCTGTTGGCTTATCATTTTGATTCACGTTTAATTAATGTATTTTCATTCCCATATCTTGTGATAAGCAGTTGCTGACCTATCCTGAACTGTAACAACCTTACTTACAATTTTTATAAGGCAGCAATTTAACCATCAAAATCAATTTACATTTCAATTTACCCTTTTTATTCTTATCAAGATATAACACACGGTTTAAGTGCTTATGGGATTGCTTCGTTGATGTCTGCTTCAGAGGATGATGTGAAGGAGAGGTGTTGGGACCAAAGAGAAGCGCTGCCGGGTGAGCCTCGATGTATCGTATGTGGCCGCTATGGTGAGTACATTTGTGATGAGACTGATGATGATATTTGCAGCTTGGAATGCAAGGGTATATTGTTGTCGCGGCTTGGAGAATCACGGCAACCTACTGCTCGTCCATGCCCTGTGAAGTTACCAGCAACTGATGAGTGCTATTATGTAAGGGATAATGGTAAGTCTGAAGTGAATCCGCTAACAACTGAGCAGACTGAACTTCTGAGAAGGAAACTTGATATTCTTGTGAAGGGAGATACTACACCGCCTCCCATCTTGTCATTTGCTTCTTGCAAGCTACCTCAGAAGCTTCTCGAGAATATTGAAGTTGCTGGTTATGAAATGCCAACTCCTGTTCAAATGCAAGCAATCCCTGCTGCTTTAGCACGGCAAAGCTTGCTTGTTTCAGCGGAGACTGGTTCTGGTAAAACTGGCTCTTTTCTAATTCCTATAGTTTCTCAGTGCGCGAAATTCAATGAAGAGCATTTCCCAAACCAGCAACAACCATTAGCTATGGTTCTCACACCTACGAGAGAACTCTGCATACAAGTAGAGGATCAAGCTAAGGTGCTCGGGAAGGGTTTGCCATTCAAAACTGCATTGGTGGTAGGTGGTGATGCCATGGCAGGACAGCTCCACCGCATCCAGCAGGGAGTATCTTTAATTGTGGGAACTCCTGGAAGGCTCATTGACCTTTTAACGAAACACGAGATTGAACTGGATACTATTTCAATTCTTGTTCTTGATGAAGTTGATTGCATGCTCCAAAGAGGTTTCCGTGAGCAGGTGATGCAGATTTTTACAGCTCTGTCTCAACCTCAAGTGTTAATGTATTCCGCTACAATTCCTAAAGACGTAGAGAAGATGGCAAGCTCAATGGCGAAAAAGGTTACTGTCATCTCTGTTGGGAAGCCAAATAAACCTAATCAGTCTGTCAAGCAGTTAGCTATTTGGGTAGACTCGAAAAGGAAGAAGCAAAAGCTTTTTGATATTTTGATGAGCAAGCAGCATTACAAGCCACCAGTTATTGTATTTGTGGATTCTAGACTCGGAGCAGATCTCCTTTCTGAAGCAATAACAGTAAGCACTGGGCTAAAAGCATTATCAATTCACGGTGAGAAATCCATGAAGGATAGGAGAGAAATTGTAAGATCATTTCTAGTTGGAGAAATTCCAGTTATTGTGGCCACAGGAGTGTTGAGTCGAGGAATCGATCTGTTGACTGTAAAACAGGTTATAGTGTTTGATATGCCGAATTCCATCAAGGAGTACGTGCACCAGGTGGGAAGGGCATCTAGAATGGGGGAGGAAGGTACATCAATTGTCTTTGTGAATGAAGAGAACAAGAAACTGTTTCCCCAGTTGGTTGAAGCTCTTAAAACATCCGGTGCTGCGATTCCCCGAGAGCTTGCTAATTCACGGTATTCTGTTGGCTCTTTCTCTGCTGGTAGAGGTCAGAAAAAACGAAAACTTGGTTTCTGAAGATGTTCCTCCCCTTCCTCTTCCTTCACATTAAGCTCCCCTTTAGACGTTACCCTTCCTTTTGATTTGTTCACTAGTTCTCTCACAGGAAGCTGGACTCTGTCAGACACACGTCACACAATACACACAATACGTAGGATCGTATGAAAAGTTGTGAACTTTCCAGGCAGTTAAGCAAAATCCGGGCACTAGTGGTCTTGGTGGTGTAATTAGAAACCACAATGGTGACTGGCAAATAGGATTCATGAGTAAGGAGCCTCACGTAGACCCCGTCCTTGCTGAATCAAGAGCCCTTAGACAACGATTGATTATGGCATCTCAACGCAACCTCACCCCCCTTGACATCATCTCCGGCTCAACAGAACTCTAACTTGAGATTTTCTTTCCGCGAATACAAGTAAGGTTTCTCTCTTCAGTAACAATTTCTTTGCTAAAACGTATTACTATATAAGATTAGAGATGAGGTAAATTAAAGGGATCTTTGTGTTTTATTTACATGTTCACTATCTCTCACAGATTACTTATATTAGATTTCAAGTTATAAGTTCTTATTTCCGCTCTACTCGTACTCCAGACATGCATCACTTGTAAAATAGTCAAATGCATTTGCTAGAATCTAACTCATGTAATACTTATAAGAGAATTTTAATTTGTTTTTCGTCTTTCCTTTTGCTTTCATTTCACTTGATGTATAATGGTTGATTTATGTTGATCCTTAATATAGTCCACATGATCTATATGGTCCTTAATGTATTATAAAAGAGGATTAATTTATGTCGCAATACAAATCGTTGTGATTGACACCCACTCGAACAATCAGTGGGAGAACCATTACTATCATCCAACTTAAACGCATAAAAAATTAAGGCAGTTGAATTACGAAAGCAAGTTAAATAACTATTAACTTTCATTACTAAATAAAGATCTAATAACTAACTAATAATGCGGAAGATAAACCTAGAATGTGAAAGTAAATTACCAAAACTATAACGATATCCACGTCTAACAAGAAATTACTAACATTTAGACAACTAATTTTATTATATAATAACTAATTTTATTATATAATATAAAAATTTATCTTTAATGGTAATCTGATAGGGTGATATTATTTTAATTTACGAGCGTATTAAATTTAAACCGGCTATTATCCTTGATCAGTGTCTAAGTTAAAGCTTTTGATATCATGATTGTGATGGAGTAATAAGTATTCAATCGTTCTTAAACAAGGGTTGTGAGTTTGAGTCTCTACAACACAATCACCTTTTTTAAGGAGGACTTTACCCCCAAATTTGAGACTTTTCGATGCGAATTCAAATTTAGTTAAACTCAAATATGAGTACTCAACATCGGGTAAAAACTAAAAAAAATAGTTGGTGTATTACAATTAAGGAAAAGGGTTAAAAATATTTTTTCGATTTTCGTATAGTATAGTCCATGAAATTTGTGCAATCCTCAATTCTTGAAAAGAAATAGCCGAAATTTGACATGAACGTCCATTAAGATGTTGACTATGTATCCAGTTCATACCACGAGAAGAACAAACTCATTTTCAAGTTCAAACGAGTCCCAAAGCAGGTAAATAAAATTTTTCCCAATTTTTGTGTGCTATAGTCCATGAAAGTTTTGTGATTGGGAATTTGTGAAACGAAATGGCTGAAATTTTTCATGGACGTTCGTTAAGATGTTGGTAGTCTATCCAGTTGGTCTTGTGGAGAAAAACGATCACATTTTCAAGTTCAAACAATCACCAAAGCAAGTTATCACATATTTTATCGATTTTTGTGTGTTATAGAAATGAAACTTCTATGATATGAAATTACCAAGATGAAATGGCCAAAATTTTCATGGACGTCCGTTAAGACGGTGACAATGTATCTAGTTCGTCCCACAGGGAAAATGGACGCATTTTAAAATACAAACGATCCCCAAAGTAAGTAAACACAGATTTTGTTGATTTTCATGTGCTATAGTACAATGAATTTTTGTGATTCGGAATTCCCGAAATGAAATGGCCAAAAAATTTCATGGACGTCCTCTAAGACGTTGGCAAAAAAATGGTGTGCTACAACACATGAATATCGTCGAAATGGGGGTTATGCGCTCTTCGGGGCTCATTTGACCTTAAAAATGGGTCGGACTAATCTTAGAGCCAACCGACTGCATAGCCAAGGTCTTGATGGACGTCCACAAAAAATTGTGATATTTTGACGTCAGAATCCGAATCACCAAAATTGCGATATTTTAAGGGCCAATATTCTTCATAGCCAAGGTCTTGAAGGACGTCTACAAAAGGTTTCACCATTTTTGACGTCGGAATTCGGATCACCCAAAAACTCGTGTGCTATAGCACACAAAGATCGTCGAAATGGGGGGTATGTGCATTTGGGGTTCGTTTGACCTTTAAAATAGGTCGGATTGGCCATGAGGTCCAACCAGCGGCATAGCCAAAGTCTTTACGGACGTATTAAAAAATTTTGGGCATTTTTGACCTCGGATTTTGGATAACCCAAAAAATGGTTTGCTATAGCACACGAAAATCATTGAATAGGGGGGGGGGGGTATGCGCGCTTCAGGACTCGTTTGATCTTGAAAAAATGTCGGAATATCTGTGACGGACAACCGGATGCACAGACAAGGTCTTGACGGACTTCCACAAAAAATTTTGATATTTTTCAAGTCAGAATCCGGATCTCTAAAAAATGGTGTGCTATAGCACACGAAAATCATTGAAATGGGGGATATGCGTGCTTTTGGGCTTGTTTGACCTTTAAAATGGGTCGGACTGGCCATGAGGGCCAATAGGATGCATAGCCAAGGACTTGACGAATGTCCACAAAATTTTTTGGTATTTTTGATGTCGGAATCTGAATCACCCAAAAAATGGTGTGCTATAGCACACAAAAATCGTCGAAATTAGGGGTATGCACGCTTCGGGGCTCATTTGACCTTGAAAATGGGCTGGATTGGCCGTGAGGGCCAACCGGCTGCATAGCTAAGACCTTGAAGGGTGTCGACAAAAAATTTCAGCATTTTTGATGTTGGAATCCGGATCGTCCAAAAAATGGTATGCTATAACACACGGAAATCGTCAAAATGAGGGGTATGCGCACTTCGGGGCTTGTTTGACCTTGAAAAGGGGTTGGAATGGCCGTGAGGGAAAACAGGCTGCATAGTCAAGGTTTTTACGGACATCTACAAAGTATTTTGGCATTTCTGACGTCAGGATCCGGACCACCCAAAAAATGGTGTGCTATGGCACACGAAAAACGTCTAAATGGGGGATATGCATGCTTCGATGCTCGTTTGACCTTGAAAATGGGTCGGACTGGCCGTGAGGGCCATCGGGGCTGCATAGAAAAGGTCTTGACAGACTTCGACAATAAATTTTGACATTTCTGACGTCTGAATCCGGATCATCTAAAAAATGGTGTGTTATAGCACACGAAAATCATCAAAATGAGGGGTATGCGCGCTTTGGGACTGGTTTGACCTTGAAAATGGGTCGGACTGGCCGTGAGGTCAAACCGACTGCATAGCTAAGGTCTTGAAAAACGTCTAATAATAATTTTGATATTTTTGACGTTGGAATCCGGATCACCCCAAAAATGGTGTGCTATAACATACGAAAATTATCAAAATGGAGGATATGCGCGCTTCGGGGCTCATTTGACCTTTAAAATAGGTTGGAATAGAAATGATGTCCAACCGCATACATAGCAAAGGTCTTGACAGACTTCCATAAAAAATTTAAGCATTTTTGGCATCGGAATCCGGATCTCCAAAAAAAGGTGTGCTATAGCACAATAAAATCATCGAAATGGGGGTATGCGCACTTCGGGGCTTCTTTGACCTTGAAAATGGGTTGGACTGACCGTGAGGGCCAATCGGCTGCATAACCAAGTTCTTAACGGATGTCCACAAAAAATTTTGGCATTTTTGACGTCGGAATACATATTACCCAAAAAATGGTGTGCTATAGCACACAAAAATCAACGAAATGGGGGGTATACCTGCTTTGGGACTCGTTTAACCTTTAAAATGGGTCGGACTGATCGTAAGGGCCAACCAACTGCATAGCCAAGTCTTGACGAACTTCCACAAAAATTTTGGCATTTTTGACATCACAATACAGATCACCCAAAAAATGGTGTGTTATAGCACATGAAAATCGTCGAAATGGAGGGTATGCACGTTTTGGGGCTCGTTTGACCTTGAAATTGGGTCGGACTGGTTGTGAGGGCCAACCGGCTGCATATCCAAGGTCTTAGCGGAAGTCCCCAAAAGTTTTTGTTATTTTTTGACGTCGAAATATGTATCACCCAAAAAATAGTATGCTATAGAACACGAAAATCGTCGAAATGTGGGGTATGCATGCTTCGAGGCACGTTTGACCTTGAAAATGGGTCGGACTGGTGGTGAGTCCCAATCAGATGCATCGACAAAGATTTGAAGGAAGTCCACAAATGTTTTTGGCATTTTTAACATGTAATTTGGATCATCTAATAAATGGTGTGTTATAGCACACGAAAATCATCAAAATAGGGGTATACGCACTTCAGGGTTCAATTGACCTTAAATATGGATCGTACTAGCCGTGATGGTCAACCAGCTGCATAGCAAAGGTCTTGATGGATGTTCACAAAAAAAATTAGCATTTTTGACGTCAAAATCCGGATTTTCTAAAAAAATGGTGTGTTATTGCACATGAAAATCGTCGAAATAGGGGGTATGCGTGCTTTGAGGCTCGTTTAACCATTAAAATGGGTCGGACTTGTCGTTAGGGCCAATCGTCTGCATATACAATGTGTTGACGGACGTTCAGAAAAATTTTGACATTTTTGATGTCGAAATCCGGATCATCCGAAAAATGGTGTGCTATAGCACACAAAAATCATCGAAATGGGGGTATGCACACTCAGGGCTCGTTTGACCTTTAAAATTGGTCAGACTGGCCTTGAAGGCCAACCGTCTTCATATCTAGGGTCTTAATGGACGTCACAAAAAATTAGCATTTTTGATGTCAGAATTTGGATCACCAAAAAATGGTGTGCAATAGCACATGAATATCGTCGAAATGGGGAGTATGCGCGCTTCGGGGTTTGGTTGACCTTGAAAATTGGTCGGACTAGCTGTGAGGCCCAACCAGCTACATAGCCAAGGTCTTGAGGGATGTCCACAAAATATTTTGGCATTTTTGATATCGGAATCTGGATCTCCAACAAAACGGTATGTGATAGCGCACGAAAATTGTCAAAATGGTGTATGCGCGCTTCGAGACTCGTTTGACCTTGAAAATGGGTTAGACTGACTATGACGGTCATCCGTTTGCATAACAAAGGTCTTAACGTACGTCCTCAAATTTTTTTAGCATTTTTAACATCGAAATCTGGATCACCCAAAAAATGGTGTGGTATAGTATACAAAAATCGTCAAAACTGGGGGTATGAGCACTTAGGGGTTCGGTTGACCTTTAAAATGGGTCGGACTTTCCGTGAGGCCCAAACAGCTGCATAGCCATGGTCTTGATGGATGTTCACAAAAGTTCGGCATTTTTGATGTTGAAATATGCATCTCCAAAAAAATGGTGTGTTATAGCACACGAAAATAATCGAAATGAGGGGTATGCGCTTCAAGGCTCGTTTTACCTTTAAAATGGGTTGGACTGGCCGTAAGGTCCACTCAGCTGCATATACAATGTGTTGAAGGACATCCACAAAAAAATTTGGCATTTTTGATGTCAAAATCCGGATCATCCGAAAAATGGTGTGCTATAGCCCACGAAAATCATCGAAATGGGGGATACGCGCGCTTCGGGGCTTCTTTGACTTGAAAATCGGTCGGAATGGAAGTGAGGGATAACCGGCTGCATAGTCAAGGTTTTCACGGACGTCCATAAAAAATTTAAACATTTTTTACATTGGAATTTAGATCACCCCAAAAATGGTAGCTATAACACACGAAAATCGGTGAAATAGGGGGTATGCTGGCTTCGGGACTCGTTTGACCTTTAAAATGGGTCGGACTGGCCTTGATGGCCAATCGTATGCATAGTCAAGGTCTTGATAGACGTCCACAAAAATTTTTGGCTTTTTTGACGTCGAAATCCAGATCACCTAAAAAATGGTGTGCGAAATGGAGGTATGCACGCTTCGAGGCTCGTTTGACCTTGAAAATGGGTCGGACTGGAAGTGAGGGACAAACGGCTGCAAAGCCAAGGTCTTTGCGGACATCCACAAAAAAATTTGGCATTTTTAGTTCGTAATATGGATCACCCCAAAAATGGTGTGCTATAGCACACGAAAATCGACGTAATGAGGGTATGCGCGCTTAAGGGCTCGTTTGACCTTTAAAATGGGTCAGACTGGTCGTGAAGGCCAACCGGCTGCACTGCCAAGGTCTTGAAAGACGTCCAAATTTTTTTTTGGCATTTTTGACATCGCAAGTCAGATAAACCAATAAATGGTGTGCTATAGCACATGAAAATCATCGAAATGGGGGTATGCGCGCTTCGGGGATTGTTTGACCTTAAAATAGGCCGAACTAGCTATAATGGACAAACCGTCTGCATAGCGAAGGTCCTGACGGACGTCAACAAAATATTTTAGCATTTTTGACGTCTGAATCAGGATCATCCAAAAAATGGCGTGCTATTGCACATGAAAATCATCAAAATGGTGGGTATGCGCGCTTTAGGCTCGTTTGGCCTTGAAAATGGATCGGAATGGACATGAGTTCAAGCCGTATGCATAGCTAAGGTCTTAAAGAACGTCCATAAAAAAATTCAGAATTTTTGATGTCGGAATCTGGATCAATGAAAAATTGTGTGCTATAGCATACAAAAATTGTCGAAATGGGGGGTAAGGGCACTTTGGGGCTTGTTTCACCTTGAAAATGGGTCGTACAGGCCATGAGGGTCAACCGAATTCATAGCCAAGGTCTTAAAAGACTTCCACAAAAAATTTCGGTATTTTTGACATCGGAATCCGGATCACTCAAAAAATGATGTGCTATAGCACACGAAAATCATCAAAAATGGGGTATGCGCGCTTCGGGGCTCGTTTGACCTTGAAAATGGGTCGGACTGGCCATATGGCTAACCGGGTGCATATCCAAGGTCTTGACGTACCTCCACCAATTTTTTTGGCATTTTTGACGCAGAATCCAGATCATCCAAAAATTGGTGTGCTATAGCAAATGAAAATGTCGAAATGGGGGTTATGCGAGCTTCGGGGCTCATTAAACCTTTAAAATGCGTCAGACTTTTCATTAGGTCCAATTCTATGCATATAAAAAGTGTTGACGGACGTCCACAAAAAAATTTGGCATTTTTGATGTCAGAATCCGGATCATCCAAAAAATGATGTGCTATAGCACACAAAAATCGTTGAATTGGGGGTATGCGCACTCAGGGCTCGTTTGACCTTGAAAATGGATCAAACTAGCTTTCAGGGCCAACCATATGCATATCTAGGGCTTAATGGACGTCCACAAAAAAATTTAGCATTTTTTATGTTGGAATTTGGATCACCCAAAAAATGGTGTGCTATACCTTATGAAATCGTCAAAATTGGGAGTATGCGCGCTTCAGGGCTTGTTTAACCTTGAAAATGGGTCGGACTGGTCGTGAGGGCCAACCATCTACATTTCCAAGGTCTTGATGGACATCGACAAAAAATATTTGCATTTTTGACGTCAAAATACGGATAATCTAAAAAATGGTGTGCTATAGCACACGAAATCATCGAAATGGAGGTATGCGCGCTTCGGGGCTCGTTTAACCTTGAAAAAAGGTCGTACTGGACGTGAGGGACAACCAGCTACATAGCCAAGGTCATCACGAACGTCCATAATTTTTTTTTGCATTTTTAATGTAAGAATACATATCACCCAAAATATAGTGTGCTATAGCACACGAATATTGTCAAAATTGGGGGTATGCGCACTTTGCGGTTCGATTGACCTTGAAAATGGATCGGACTAGCTGTGAGGCCCAACAAGCTGCATAGCCAAGGTCTTGACGGACTTCCACAAAAAATTTCAGTATTTTTTACATCGGAATCTGGATCACCCAAAAAATGGTTTGATATAGCACACGAAAATCATCAAAATGGGGGTATGCGCGCTTCGGAGCTCGTTTGACCTTGAAAATTGGTCGTACTGACCATAAGGCCAACCGTCTGCATATCCAAGGTCTTAACATACGTCCACAATTTTTTTGGCATTTCAACGCAGAATCCAAATCATCCAAAAATTGGTGTGCTATAGCACATGAAAATTGTCGAAATGGGGGTTATGCGCGCTTCAGGTCTCATTTAACCTTTAAAATTGTTCAGACTTGTCGTTAAGGTCAATCGTCTGCATATACAATGTGTTGACGGACGCCAACAAAAAAATTTAGCATTTTTTATGTCAGAATCCGGATCATTCGAAAAATGGTATGCTATAGCACACGAAAATCATTGAAATGGAGATATGCGCACTCAGGGCTCGTTTGACCATGAAAATGGGTCAAAATAGTATTGGGGGCCAACCGTCTACATATCTAGGGTCTTAATGGACGTCCACAAAAAAATTTAGCATTCTTTATGTTTGAATTTGGATCACCCAAAAAATGGTGTGCTATAGCTTATGAAATCGTCGAAATGGGGAGTATGCGCGCTTCAGGGCTTCTTTAACCTTGAAAATGGGTCGGACTGGCCGTGAGGGCCAACCATCTACATATCCAAGGTCTTGACGAACGTCGACGAAATTTCTGCATTTTTGACGTCGACATCCAGATAATCTAAAAAATTGTGTATTATAGCACACGAAATCATCAAAATGGAGTTATGCGCGCTTCGGGACTCGTTTGACCTTGAAAATGGGTCGTACTGGACGTGAGGGACAACCAGCTACATAGCCAAGGTCATCACGAACGTCCATAAAAATTTTCTGCATTTTTAATGTAAGAATACATATTACCCAAAAAATGGTGTGCTATAGCACACGAATATTGTCAAAATTGGGGGTATGCGCACTTCGCGGTTTGGTTGACCTTGAAAATGAGTCGGACTAGCTGTGAGACCCAACAAGCTGCATAGCCAAGGTCTTGAAGGACTTCCTTAAAAAATTTCGGTATTTTTGACATCAGAATTCGGATCACCCAAAAAATGGTGTGCTATAGCACAGGAAAATCATCAAAATGGGGTATGCGCGCTTCGGGGCTCGTTTGACCTTGAAAATGGATCGGACTGGCCATAAGGCTAACCGGATGCTTATCCAAGGTCTTGTCGTACGTCCACAAATTTTTTTGGCATTTTTGACGCAGAATCCAGATCATCTAAAAATTTGTGTGCTATAGCGCATAAAAATTGTCGAAATGGGGGTTATGCGAGCTTCGGGGCTCATTTAACCATTAAAATGGGTCGGACTTTTCATTAGGTCCAATCTTCTGCATATAAAAAGTGTTGAAGGACATCCACAAAAAAATTTGGCATTTTTGATGTCAGAATTTGGATCATTCGAAAAATGGTGTGCTATAGCACACAAAAATCGTCGAAATGGGGGTATGCGCACTAAGAGCTCATTTGACCTTGAAAATGGATCAAACTAGCTTTCAGGGCCAACCATCTGCATATCTAGGGTCTTAATGGACGTCCACAAAAAAATTTAGCATTTTTTATGTTGGAATTTGGATCACCCAAAAAATGGTGTGCTATAGCTTATAAAATCGTCGAAATTGGGAGTATGCGCGCTTCAGGGCTTGTTTAACCTTGAAAATGGGTCGGACTGGTCGTGAGGGCCAACCATCTACATTGCCAAGGTCTTGACGGACGTCGACAAAAAATGTCTGCATTTTTGACGTCGAAACATGGATAATCTAAAAAATGGTGTGCTATAGCACACGAAATCATCGAAATGGAGGTATGCGCACTTCGGGGCTCGTTTGACCTTGAAAAAAGGTCGTACTGGACGTGAGGGACAACCAGCTACATAGCCAAGGTCATCATAAACATCCATAAAATTTTTTTGCATTTTTAATGGAAGAATTTATATCACCCAAAAAATGGTGTGCTATAGCACACGAATATTGTCAAAGTTGGGGGTATGCGCACTTCGCGGTTCGGTTGACCTTGAAATGGGTCGGACTAGCTTTGAGGCCCAACAAGCTGCATAGCCAAGGTCTTGACGGACTTCCACAAAAAAATTTCAGTATTTTTTACATCGGAATCTGGATCACCCAAAAAATGGTTTGCTATAGCACACGAAAATCATCAAAATGGGGGTATGCACACTTCGGGGCTCGTTTGACCTTGAAAATGGGTCGTACTGACTATAAGGCCAACCGGCTGCATATCCAAGGTCTTAACGTACGTCCACAATTTTTTTGGCATTTTGACGCAGAATCCAGATCATCCAAAACTTGGTGTGCACTAGCACATGAAAATTATCGAAATGGGGGTTATGCGCGCTTCAAGTCTCATTTAACCTTTAAAATGGTTCAGACTTGTCGTTAGGGCCAATCGTCTGCATATACAATGTGTTGATGGACGTCCACAAAAAAATTTAGCATTTTTGATGTTAGAATCCGGATCATTCGAAAAATGGTATGCTATAGCACACGAAAATCATTGAAATGGAGATATGCGCACTCAGGGCATGTTTGACCTTGAAAATGGGTCAAAATAGTATTGGGGGCCAACCGTCTGCATATCTAGGGTCTTAATGGAAGTCTACAAAAAAATTTAGCATTCTTTATGTTTGAATTTGGATCACCCAAAAAATGGTGTGCTATAGCTTATGAAATCGTCGAAATGGGGAGTATGCGTGCTTCAGGGCTTTTTTAACCTTGAAAATGGGTCAGACTGGCCGTGAGGGAGAACCATCTATATTTCCAAGGTCTTGACGAACGTCGACAAAAATTTTCTGCATTTTTGATGTCGAAATCCAGATAATCTAAAAAATGGTTTATTATAGCACACGAAATCATCAAAATGGAGGTATACGTGCTTCTGAGCTCGTTTGACCTTGGAATTGGGTCGTACTGGACGTGAGGGACAACCGGATACATAGCCAAGGTTGTCACGAACGTCCACAAAAAATTTGTGCATTTTTAATGTAAGAATACATATCACCCAAAAAATGGTGTGCTATTGCACACGAATATTGTCAAATTTTGAGGTCTGCGCACTTGGGGTTCGGTTGACCTTGAAAATGGGTCGGACTAGACATGAGGCCTAACAAGCTGCATAGCCAAGGTCTTGACAGACTTCCACAAAATATTTCGACATTTTTGATATTGGAATCCGAATAACCCAAAAAATGGTGTGCTATAGCACAAGAACATCATCAAAATGGGGGGATGCGCGCTTCGGGGCTCGTTTGACCTTGAAAATGGGTCGGACTGACCATAAGGACAAGTGGATGCATATCCAAGGTCATGACGTACGTCCACAAATTTTTTGGCATTTTTGACGCAGAATTCAAATCATCCAAAAATTGGTGTGCTATAGCACATGAATTTTGTTGAAATGGGGGTTATGCGCGATTCAGGGCTCATTTAACCATTAAAATAGGTCGGACTTGTCGTTAGGGCCAATCGTCTGCATATACAATGTTTTGACGAACGTCCACAAAAATATTTGGCATTTTTGATGTCAAAATCTGGATCATCAAAAAAATGGTGTGCTATAGCACACGAAAATCGTTGAAATAGGGGTATACACACACAGGGCTCGTTTGACCTTGAAAAAGGGTCAAACTAGTCTTGAGGGCCAACCGTCTACATATTTAGGGTCTTAATGGACGTCTACAAAAAAATTTAGCTTTTTTTATGTTGGAATTTGGATCACCCAAAAAATGGTGTGCTATAGCTTATGAAATCGTCGAAATGGGGCGTATGCGCGCTTCAAAGCTTGTTTAACCTTGAAATGGGTCAGATTGGGTGTGAGGGCCAACCATCTACATAGCCAAGGTCTTGACGGACGTCGATAAAAAATTTCTGTATTTTTGACGTCGAAATCCGGATAATCTAAAAAATGGTGTGTTATAGCACACGAAATCATCGAAATGGAGGTATGCGCGCTTCGGGACTCGTTTGTCCTTGAAAATGGGTCGTACTGGACGTGAGGGACAACCGGATACATAACCAAGGTCATCATGAACGTCCACAAAAAATTTCTGCATTTTTAATGTAAGAATACAGATCACCCAAAAAATGGTGTGCTATAGCACACGAATATCGTCAAATTGGGGGTATGCGCACTTCGGGGTTCGGTTGACCTTGAAAATGGGTCGGACTAGCTGTGAGGTCCAACCAGCGGCATTGACAAGGTCTTGACGAACTTCCACAAAATATTTTAGCATTTTTTATATTGAAATCCGGATCACCCAATAAATGGTGTGCTATAGCACACGAAAATCATCAAAATGGGGGTATGCGCGCTTCGGGGCTCGTTTGACCTTGAAAATGGGTCGGACTGACCATAAGGCCAACTGGCTGCATATTCAAGGTCTTGACGTACGTCCTCAAATTTTTTTGGCATTTTTGACGCAGAATCCGGATCATCCAAAAAATTGTGTGCTATAGCACATGAAAATTATCGAAATGGGGGTTATGCGCGCTTCGGGTCTCATTTAACTTTAAAATGGGTCGGACTTGTCGTTAGGGCCAATCGTCTGCATATAAAATGTGTTGACGGACGTCCACAAAAAAATTTGGCATTTTTGATGTCAGAATCCGGATCATCTGAAAAATGGTGTGCTATAGCACACGAAAAACATTGAAATGTGGGTTATGCGCTTTGGAGCTTCTTTAACCTTCAAAATGGGTCGACTGGCCGTGAGGGTCAGCCGGCTGTATATCCAAGGTATTGAAGAACATACAAAAAATAATTTTGTGTTTTTGACATCGAAATCTTGATCTCCATAAAATGGTGCACACGAAAATTGTCGAAATGAGAGGTTGCGCGCTTCGGGGATCGTTTGACTTTGAAAATGGTCCGGACTAGCCGTCAGGGCCAACCAGATGCATAGCCAAAGTTTTGACGGACGTCGACAAATTTTTTTTAGCATTTTTGACGTCGAAATCCGGATCATCCAAAATATGGCGTGTTATAGCACACAAACATCATTGAAATGGGGGTATGCGTGCTTCGGGGCTCGTTTGACCTTCAAAATAGGTCGGACAAGCCGTGAGGGCCAAGCGGCTGCATAGATAAGGTCTTGACGGACGTCCACAATAAATTTTGGCATTTTTGACGGCTAAATCTGAATCACCCAAAAAAGGTGTTATAGCACACGAAAATCGTGGAAATTCTGGGTATGCGCGCTTTGTGGCTCGTTTGACCTTGAAACTGAGTCGGACTGGCCATGAGGATTAACCCGCTGCATAGCCAAGGTCTTGACGAACGGCAAGAAAAACTTTCAAAATTTTTGACGTCGAAATCCGGATCATCCAAAAAATGATGTATAACACACAACATTCATCGAAATGGGGTAATTATGTGCGCCTCGGGGCTCGTTTGACCTTGGAAATGGGTCCGAATAGCCGTCTGCATATATAAAAAGTCTTGACGGACGTCCACAAAAAATTTGGGCAGTTTTTACGTCAGAATCTGGATCACCCAAAAAAGGTGTGCAATACGAGGTATGCGCGCTTCGAGGTTCATTTGACTTTGAAAATGGGTCGAACTGGCCGTGAGGACCAATTAGCTATATAGCCAAGGTCTCGAGGACATCCACAAATTTTTTTGGCATTTTTGATGTCGAAATCTGTATCACCCAAAAAATGGTATGCTATAGCACACGAAAATCGATGAAATGGGGGTTCTGCGCGCTTCAGGGCTCGTTTGACCTTTAAAATGGGTCGAACTGTCCGTGAGGGCTAACCGGATGCATAGCCAAGGTCTTGACGGACTTCCACAATAAATTTCGGTATTTTTGACGTTGGAATCCGAATCACCCAAAAAATGGTGTGTTATATAGCACACGAAAATTATCGTAATGGGGGGTATGCGCACTTCTGGGTTTGTTTAACCTTGAAAATGGGTCGGATTTGCGGTGAGGGTCAACCGGATGCATAGCCAAGGTCATGACGGACGTCCAAAATTTTTTTTTTACATTTTTGTCGTTCAAATACTGATCACAAAAAAACTATTGTGCTATATATATCTCACGAAGATCGTCGAAATGGGTCAAACTGACTTTGAAAAGACAGATTTTATCAATTTTCGTGTGTTATAACCCATAGTTTTTTTTTTTGATACATAAATCTCAAAACAAAATGACCAAAATTTTTCATGACGTCCGTTAAGATCATAGAAATGAAACTAGTTCTTCTTGAGGGGAAAATGTTGCATTTTCAAGTTCAAACGACCCCCAAACAGACATAGATAGATTTTACCAATTTGTGTCATACCGCAAAAAAAAAAAATGGGCGAATTTTCAAGTTCAAACAAGCCTAAAACATGTAAAAGCAGATGTTGTCAATTTTCGTGCGTTATAATCTATTAAGTTTTTGTGATTTGAAATTTCCAAAACGAAATGACTAAAATTTTCCATAGTCCATTAAAATGCTTACAATGTATCCAATTCATCCCAAGGAAAAAACAATCAAACGCATTTTCATGTTCAAACGAGCTTCAAAACATGTAAACGCGGTTGTTATGTCATTCGTACTGGACCCGCTGACTCTTAGGCATATCGAAGTTCGTAGGTTGAAATTTAGAATGGACTGATAAATATGCTAGACAGAACACATACAAACAATAAATCTTTGACAATTTGTTGAGGACATAGGATATAAAAATAAGATCTAAACTCTTCCTCTCTTTTTTTTCCAACTGATTTAATACAAACAATAATGTTCAGTGCAATAATAATGAGGGATCATGTAGAGTCAAAATTATGATTTTACATATCTGAAAACTGTACATTACCAGATTTTACAATAATTACTAATAACATAAAGTACTCTACTAAAGGCTCCTAAATGTGATAGAACAATATGAACTACTCTTACTCTGTACAAGATCAGAGGAAGATGAAGCTTCTGAAGGAGGAATCATGTCACTTGGAATTTCGGAAAGTGAATCCTCTCTTTCAGATCCTGGCCTTGGTAGAACTTGTCAGAGAGATTATAAACCGGTGTTTGGATTGTTTCCAGCAAGGATAAGAGAGATCTCCAGCCCTCGACTGAACGCTTGGTTGAACATAAGCCGGGTTTGAAATGTTGAAATGAAGGGGAACCAAGAAAAAAGCGCGATTGGGATGAAAATGAGCACACCCATACCAGCGTCAAACAGACGAGCAACTGAACGGAAAGACTTCCACATCCCCATTTTCTTGATTAGAGGCTTCCATGCTGCAGCAATCTGTCGAATGATGAAACATGCATATTTGCGGGAGATTAATACAGTCCAAAAGGGATAAAGAAAGACGAGATTTGTGTAAAATGTTCAGTGAACACTGTTGTATATTGTTCACTACTTGGCAGGGGAACTTGAATTTATCCTACTTATAACTAGTATGATAGTTTCTTCACGAGAGTACAGGATGTCACGTATTGCAATCAGTAGAGATGCCAAACATATGAAACTACACTACAAAAGACTAAACTTTATCGAGTCTACCTCAAAACATCTCCACCAAGAGAGAAGCAAACAATATACAATGCTCTACACTCGCCAAAATACACATATAAAAGCTCAGCACAGGTACTAATCATGTAAATGATGCCAACGCAGTTATCAAACTGAAACAAAGGGAAAATTACTGATCCAGGCTTTAGATTTTGAACTTTATATTTGCTTCTTTGATAGTGCGAGAAATTCTAATATTAGTGAACTTCCTGTCCTTTTCTAATAATTATATTACGCAAATGTTCTCAATGTAATTAGTGTACCATAAGATATTTAATAAGCAAGAAGCAGCAGAAGACAGGACTTGAAGGAAAAGAGGACGTACTGAGAGAATTCCCCAACCAGTGGGTATGAATGCTAAGATGCATGCAAAGACATCCGTCACAGTAAGTTCGGTCAATACAACAGCAGCAGCTAAACCAGCAACAGCAAGCAAAAACGATAGGCCTTGGATAAAACGCAACAGCAACTGGAAATTAACTGATATTTTCTGGCTGAAAGTGAACACCTGTGGCATCGCAAAATAATGGATCTCATTTTGACATCCTTAAACTCTATGAAAAAACTTAAAACAGGTCACAAAACTTGGTTCAAACCTTGAAGAGGAGTAAGATGACAGCAAATGCTACCCATGAAAAACCATACACCTGATAAACAATAAAGCCACAAGCACCAGCAGTCAGCCATCACTCGATAGACAGTTAATGATAGTCACATCAGAATTGATTGTACAGGAAGACAAAGCAGTGAGAGTAAACTGTATCTGGTTTCTATTGAACTGTACATGGTTATATCTGGTGATTAATTAGATTGTAAGAACTAACAAAGAACTTTGTTCTCTCATCACTGACTGAGTGGTAGTGAAACTTGCCCCACAACATCAAATTTTATGAGCCGAATTTCTCTTGAGAATTTCTTTGGTTCTTCAGACATGTGGTTGATACAAAATCTGTGTGTATACTGAACATCTTACAATTTGATGACAACTAGGCCTTTCAAAAATAGATAATGGTTGGAATAAACTGCCTCCCTCAGTAAAGCAGGTATGTTTTAAAATATAGTCCCCCAAAAATACATCTCACTTATCAAGTCTTGAAATTCCAAATTTAGACAGATCGGAAAAAATTATAACAGAAACAAATAAAATTTAGGCAAAGAGTGACAGTAATACCGTTAAAGATGTATTTGTTCCTTGAACATCTAACTTATAGACAATGCCGTATTGGAAAATAAAAAATCGTAAACTAAGAATGGTCTCCATCACCCTTCCTCCAAAGGTTCGAATATGAGCCTGTCAAAAAACACAAAGGTGTATCAAATTTTTTAAGAAAAGAATGAATGATATAAGGAATTACCAACTAAAGCTACTAAACATCGACAGTTGAGGAAAAAAGCAGTCAATGTACTCAATTCAAAACGAAGAAATTATAAAGAACAATTCAAGGAATTAAATGCCTTGAGCACATATATGTATATATGCTTAAACATTACAATAATTCCCATATCTAATTCTTAATATTTTTATGCAGGGTCAAAAGCAAGAAAGGCAGACATAAATACAATCACAAAGGGGTTAAATGAATCCACTATAAGTTCGGCATTAATTAGGAAAAGCAAAAAATAAAATGGAAGAGAAGAGTCATGACACAACACTACCCATTTGAAGCTCTTACAATCAGTTGTTTATCTTAAAACTTTCACCAACTCATAATAAACCAATACATATTCTTGAAATATGCTTTGGAAACCTTGGGGATAATTTAATGAAACATTCTGATTGCTAAATCGAGTCATCAATTGAATTTAAATTACTGACAGGGACTTGACATAGGTGGCAATGCCCAATTTAAAACATCTACTATCAGTAGTTTTGCACAATACTAGACTATCTATCATTACCCCCTAATTCATTATTCCTTAGAGAACTGATGGAGAATAATCGTTAAGGTCAATAACCACATTCGTATCAAAATATAGTTCATACCAGTTCTTCATCCCACCAAGCCTCCCAACTTTCTTCTCCTTTAACACCAATTCCACCTCTGTAAAGAAGCCAGTTGGTCCAATCACGGAAGTCTTCTACCGTCCTATAGAGGAACACAAGAATGATGAAATCAAACGTACAACTAAATATGAACCTCCAATCATAATAAAACATTACTTACTTCTGCCATTCAAATCCTGCTGGGTTAAACAAATATGGAGCAAAAAGCCAAGAAATAGCCAGAAACCAACTGCTAACAGTGAGAAGTATGTAGGATAAGGCACCACCCTCGTTGTAGCCGTAAGCAGCATATACCACCAACAAAAGCACAATTTCCATGCTGAAGGTCGAAGATTGGTATAACTTCCATTAGGACAGAAAAGAGCTATGATAAAAGATGACCATATAGAAGTGTGCACATGTGCGTGCATGCAATCACACCAACACACACACACACATACAAGGGCGTGACATTTCTGTACGCCGTATGCCTTACAGAGAGAGATAGAGAGAGAAATACCCCTTAACGAAATGACTGCGGGAGTAGAGCCTATAATTCTCTGTAAACTTGATGTGTTTAACGACGAATCCCCTACCGGTTGCATGATACTGTTAACAAATATGATTTTCTGATTAGATTTACACAGAGAAATAAGAAATGAGTAGCATAAGAAGATGGACCTACCTTTGCACCACCATGTAGGATGGTTCGACCAAAGTAATGTGTCCTAGTGCCAAGGGAGAACGTGAAGAAGACAGTGCAAAGCTGAAACTGCATAGTGACAAAACCAACAACAGCCTGCAACGACAAGAATGATGCCAGTGAGAATGGAAAATGGACAGGCAGAGAGAGCCATGAAAAATGTCATAAAATATAGCACTACATTTTAAATGTTAAAGACAACAAAACAGAATTAGCAGCAGCAATTGATGAATTCTTCATAGAGATCAGTTGCATTCTCCATGATATTTTTCTTGAACTATTGTAAAAAGTTTTAGCAGGAGACCTCTTTGAATAGATCAATTAGTTTCTCTTTAATTTTCAATGCAGTTATGTGAAGAACAAGTGGGTTCAAGGCATTTCTCAAGAAAAATTCTTTCCACTCACAGAACATTAAGAAATCATCAAGAACACTACAGACACCAAAACACATTTTCCTTTTACATTAACTTTTTTTGAAAAAGATAATTTAAGTTGTCAAAACAGCATAGCTTTTGAAAGGAGGATATTGATGGACCGATTAGTGGGAATAAGACAAAAAGCAGAAAAATATATCAACTTATAGCTAGGAAGGTAAAGTAGGTGCAGTAAACTAAGAGATGTTTTAAATGAAAGATAAGAAGCTAAGAAAATACTCAATGGTCACTGGAATTTTAACCATATCAAGACTCAATTAATCAATCAATATTAGTCAATCATGAACTTGACTTCTTTAGGCATAATAGATCAAACTATGGCACGAGGAGCTAAGAAACATACCCTTAGGAAACCTTGTTCCAAAATGAAACCCAGAATCATAGGAACCGCTGTGAAAACACCAATCTGAAAAAGGAATTGTGCATTGAGAGCAGCACTAAGAGCAGTATTCTGTAATATATTAGCTCTATCTTGAATGGTTGCACCAACGCCAGATAATGCCTGGAGAAAAAATAGACAGCTTCAGAAAGAGGCAGAACATGTACATTAAATAAACATAATTCTTATATATCTAACAAAAGGTTCACATAATTTGGAAGAACAAGTTTATTTGCTCCAGAATTATCAAAATGCTAACTGCACCATGACAATAAAACTATTGCAAAGAAATAGGTCGACTAAATGAGTAACCTTAACTTACTCGGGAAGGCTAAACTGTGCAACCCTATCTTAATAGCATAAACATCTAGAGTTATAACTTGTACAAAATGTACCTCACAAGCTAAAAATTGTACAGTACTTACCAGATATGCCTTGCCATAGAGAAAAGCATAAACACTAAGAACTGTCAACTGCACAAAAGTTTAAAGGGTCTGTTAGAGATACCATGCAATAAAGTCTTAGAGATCATAACTAATAATAGAGACTTATGGCATTAAAATGTGAATTTGTACCATTGTGCAGAAGTAATATCCAACAGTTGTAAAGTAGAACGATAACATTCTGAAGAAATCAAAGAGCTGGCCAAGCCTGTAAACGTCTCTGCTTAGAACTTGTTCACCATTACCACCAGCAACTTTGCCTTCAAACAACGCAATCTGATTGAGTCCAACATCTCGTCCCTTACCAACCTGCATGGTCATAGTTTAGGCACTGCAATCATCTGTATTCGAAGACAGAGGTTGGAAAAAATATACCTGGATGTACTCATGGTGAGTAATATTTCCCTGCCGTAGCGTTGAATTAAACCCTGCATTTATACTTGCAAGTATTTAGAATGTCTGGCCAAACATAAAGAATCAAGTTATTTTGAGGTGTTCTTTGGCTGATCTTTCTAAATAGTGCTTCTGAGTGTCACGTTAAGAAAAAGACTAGAAAAGATTTACTTTATAATTATATAGAAATACACAACTAACATGTAGCTGGTTAACGATTTAAGAGAAATGAACCAAAAGTACGGACGCAGTCCAAACAAGACGACCCAAGCTGAGAATAAGTACGCTAGCAGCAGAGAAGAATCATTGATTTACACTAATCCAGGAGATATCCTCTTCTGTGAGGAAGCTTCTAACCAAGAGGATGTAAAATGGATATGCACAACGTGCATGCCAGTGGAGTATTCAGGAGCGAATCGGTTACCTGCAAAGATGTCTTCACTGATATTAATCACACGTGAGGCTTTGCTGATACCACCTCGAGTAATATGGAAAATTCTGTCAAAGACGTCTGGATGTCCATAGTGCATACGAACTCTGAAGAATTTCACAATCTGTCACAAATTGACTCCCTGTGCAATAAAAATATCATCATTATAAATGCCTACTCACTTCAAAGGATTTGCCAGAACACGTTGGCCCATGGTCACAAAGCTAGCTTCTTGGTTAGACATGAAGGACGCCAATGAAGAAACACTGAAACATAAAACCCATATAAGATGGCTGTTCAGAAAACCCAATGACACAAGCATATTTCATCAGATTCAAAATTACCTGCCAGTGAACACATGCTCCCTAACACCGAGAATTGTAGGAAGATGAACGCCATAATCTTGGAAGAACTCCTCAAGAAGATTTCTCACCTTCAGAGCCTCTTCAAAATAATTATCCTGTGGTAGATCAAAACATGGTGAGAGGTCGAGGTAAGATTGGGTACATCAAAATGAAATGGAGTCTCACTTGTTCTGTTACTGGTAATATAAATATGTAACTCGCCTCCGACAATCAATGATGAAAGGTTGGTTTATTTATCAGTGTGACTGGGAAAATCTATGAAGGCTAAGAGAAGCAACTAAAACATACAAAAATAATAAAAACAATAACGAGAGAAGAAACTAGAAAGCTTGCTCGCAAAATTTGCAACATCGCAGTATCAATGTGCAATCAAATTGCAAAACAAAATAAAATAAAGCAAGATAAAACTGTAACACTAAGAAGATACTATGGATGAAAAAATGTGTGAATATCATTTGACAAATAACAAGATAGAGAGACCATTTGAGAGGTGTACAACAAGCTGATACAATCAATACATTCATAAACAGAGATTTTATAATCACAATAAATTACTCAAATAGTTGTCAAAAAAGATAAGTTTCTAATTAAGACTGTACAGAGTAATTAGAAGCGTCCAAATAAAAACATCCGGATGAAGATAGTTGGGGTCAGTTAGATTACTCATTAATATATAAAAGGTAAACATAAGAATAAATAACTGGCCCAAGGTGCTGAAGTACAGAGCGCACACTAGAAGACTAAAAAATGGGATGTGGAGAGGTACGCAGAGGGTAAGGGGGAAGGATCTGTGGTTAAAGGGTGAAATTACAAGTACTAAAGCAAGGAAATTAGTGTGTAGGGCTGTTGGGAAGAAGTTGTCGCTGTAGGATAAATCAGAGATCTAAGCTGTGAGTTGTGTATTGTATGTGCTCAAATTTTAGGTGAAAACTAGTCATCAACAAGCATCTCCAGCAAATATGGGACATGGAAGCAAGACCAAAAGTTCTCCGTGTTTTATGTTGTACTTAAGATCACAACCCTTCCCCCCACCCCAGAAAAGATCCAAATTGAAGGTAAGATAATTTAACAACACATTTTTAGGACCAAAAGTAGTCTTCAATTTTAGGTAAAAGTTCGAATAAATCTAATTTTCTCCCTCAAATGCAATAAGATTACAACAGAATGTGCACGATTTGATAAAGTTTCCAGTGCTGGTCAGGGGAAGAACAATTAGCAACCATGTTACCAAAGACATGTTCAAGGAGTAGGAAGGCAGCTCGCACGGTGAGTTCACGAGAGTTTGATTCTACGAGACACTGACATACCTAAGAGAGCTCACTGGTGAACTCCCCACCTTCCACCAGGTAGGTGGAAAGTTTGATCTCATAGTAATCCCCTTCAATATTTCCCTCCCCCTCCCCTGTGAGGTAATAAAATATTTGGGCAAAAAAAAAGGGACACGATCAGAGTATGCAGCACAAAACAATGTATACTTCTACAGGTTTAGAGATAGAAACTAGAGTACTGGCAGAACACAAGTTCTGAAAATTATTAGCAATAATTTTAGGTTTCAAACCTTTACTTACCACTTTGATAAGCCTAACATATGAACTGGGAAGGGAATTAAGTTAGCCAAGTGTTTTGGAGCATCAAAAGCAATAGTGTAAGCTTATCCAGTAGTTTCTTATAAAATTACCAAATGCTTGACCAGATGTCATGTTTGTGTAGAAATTCTATGATATTTTGAGATTAATTCTTCAGAAAAAATTAGCAGCAACGTATCAACTGACAAGAAGTTCAGCCTTATAACAAAAGTTAAAACATAGGTATGTTGCCCATCAGCCATAACTTCTAACTTTTGCCCATAACACAGACGTTCAGGACATATTATGACAGAGCACTTGCTCAATTGACTAGAAGTTCTGCCTTATAGGAAAAAGTTAGAACTTTAGGTATGTTACCCATCAAGCACAAGTTCTAAATTTTTCCGTAAGGCAAATGTTCAGGATATTTACTGAGAACTTATGCCTGATGGGCAACGTAAATTCTTCCAAACAATTTTTTTTAAGTTAAGGTCATATCTTAAAGATTTTACTAAGCAGGGGCAAAAATTCAAGGTCGAACACGTAATATCCTCAGCGGAAAGCTCAAGAAGCAAGTTACGTGCACCAGAAGTTAGCTAAAATACTGCCAAAAGTTTCCATGATACAGATACCACTCATGTATTCGCAAATAACCTAGACCATAACATAACAAAATTGTCGGGGAATCCTAGCATTTATCGCTGTTGATTAGACCCCTCCTTGCCCTTGGAAGGGAATAGGAAATGTGCTAGATTCCAACATAAGTGAGTGGGCGAGGACTTGATATAACTACTATAATTTGTAGGCGAGAAAATTACTTATTGTGCAACTACCAGCAACATATTTATTAGAGAGAAGCATCACTTTCACACAATTTTCCTGCCATTGTGTCACTCTGTCAGCATTGTGCACAAACCAGTACCACTGGGACACACCTCACAATTGTGTGAATCAGCTCAAGAAAGCCAACTACCGGAAAGTGCTTCACACACCTCATGTGCTGCCACCTGCACCTACCTTTTGATGTCATGAGGCAACACCTGTGGTTTTTTACCACTCTTTCCACACAGTTGAGTCACATTCCTACATCACCCATTCAGGTTTCTCTACATACAACTTTCCAACCAGGCAGTCACCTTTCGTGGAGAGGTTTCACTGTTTCTGGAGAGTTTCCTATTTCTGATTGATTTTGTTGTATTGTTGGGACTCAATATCAGAATCAGATCCAACCCAATTCTTTGCTCACCGGATGTTGGGCTCTATATTATGTTGTTCATGCTCTAGTTGCTAGCACTGGCGTACGAGGGTGGTGGATTCCCACATCAGTATAGGATGGCGAACTTTGTCTCCTTATATGGTATTAGGCAATACTCACCTCATGAGCTAGCTTTTGGGGTTGTTGTTATGTTAAAGGTTCATTTCTTATAAATATGTATTATTTTAAAAGAAAAAATAAAGGTAGAAAACTAAATGATTCTCAGATTTTGATAAAGGGCTGAACTAGGTACTTCGAAGAGTGATAACAAAATTATTCTGTATTCTGCACTTCATTTTGACCATTATACTCACTGTGGAAGGATTTTCTTCAACATAAAACCAACATATCACTTAATAATTGGAGCATATCTCCCTTCCCTGCTTGGTCTGTTTTTATTCGGAACCCAGTTTCACCACTCTATCTCACTACGGCCACCCTGCTGGAGAAGATTAGGCTCTAGTTAGGACTTACGTATGAACACCACCACCACCCCCACCCACATCCCCCACCCCCACCCCTTCGTTGGAATCCACCCTATAGTTTCTTTAGTAAATAGGGATCATCACCTATTTATTGGAAGCCAAAAAAACTCAAGAGGGCAAAAATGGTCATATACAAGAGGTATACCAAAAGCTACAGACTAACAGTCAACAAAACATTAAATGCTTGGCTACCTGGTTCATGTCAATTGTTTGCACTGCATTTCCACGCGTAAAGACAATGGCATGATTTTGATTTTCAGGTTTTCCTTCACCAAGTTTAGGATTTCCAGGCAATTTAATTGAGTAGATTTCCTGTACTCATGTAGAAAAGAACAAGCAAGTACAAGCGTTACAATTTTGAATGTACAAGGCAAAAGTCCGAACACTGAAAATGATATCTTATCAAATACAAATTCAGTATATTATACTACCTCTTTTTTTTATAATCAAAACAGTTCCAGAAAAAAAAATTATATTACTCTACATAAAATTCCTGCAAATGGCTGAGGAAAGCACCAATCAGAAAACAGCACCTCTCATCTTACTCATTGCCTCGCATCCTACCTCTAATCCTACTTTTGGTTGTGTTATTACTAGAATTAAGAAGACAACAGTTGTAGCAAACTCTTACAACTGCAATTTTCACATTCTTACGTTATTGTTTATGACCATTTATCACTACTTTATGACCATTTATCATAGCCAACACTTGTCACAAAAAGACAGACTTTTATGCACAAGT
Source organism: Solanum lycopersicum (assembly GCF_036512215.1). Lineage (NCBI taxonomy): Eukaryota > Viridiplantae > Streptophyta > Magnoliopsida > Solanales > Solanaceae > Solanum > Solanum lycopersicum. The sequence goes on from NC_090800.1 coordinate 1,300,356, forward strand.
GCCAATGACCATGCAAGTGATTCATTTTGCTTCCCTTTTCTTACTAGCATCAAATTTGTCTAGTTTAGAACCCGAAATTCACCCTCAAAGGAGGAATATCCTCGTTGTAGATCCAATAGGTGATGGAGAACCTGTAGTGTAAGCTTCTGTGGTGTCTATGGGAGGCTTCCATTCAATTCTTTGCGAATGTAGAACTTAACCCTTGAGATTTCATTTAGCCCACTTATGTTGCCCCTTGACATCCAAAATGATTAGAGACCACAAGCACCGAGACAACATATTTTGCTAGTACACTTCCAACAAACTCCAACTATTGTTACCGTTTGGAATAGCTTGAGTTGAAAAGGTCCAAGGCAATACTTAAAAGACCTTTTTTTTCATTACACAACTTGAAGAACTGAACAGATACAGGCTGAGATATACTCATTCTAATTTTTTGGGGTGTAGAAAGTTGTAATAACCAAAAAAGGACTTCTAGGACTATCAACCACAGGACCCAACTTATAAAACCACTTACTTCCTTTTCCCATGTATGTAGGACATTTTTAGTTTGAGATGCAACACAGCTCCATTTCCCCATGTTGACATTTTAGAACCTCAACACAAGGAAGAAAAATTGCAAATATAGCAAAAGCCTAACAGGACTAAACAGCACTAGTAAGAGAAGACCCAGCTTCATTCAGATTATGCTTCGAATTCTGAAAAGCTGATGCAATTTTTTGAATAATTTACTTTAAATTCCAAAGCAGAAACAGTTGCATATTTTGTACCACTATTTACGTATATTACATGCTGAAAAAAAAAACAGAACAAATTTTTAAGTGAAGACTAAATAGAAAAAGCATAATGGAAATGAATAAATGCCCTTGAGCCGATTTTAGAGCAGAAAAAGAATGGCACCTTATCTTTGCCGTTGATGTCAGCCTTTACTAGCTTTGAGATATATTCCTTATTCACCTTCCCTTCTTTAAGAGTTTCAACCTCATCAATGAAAGCAACTCGAAGAGCCTCATTTCTACAATGAAAGTCGATCCCAAAGTCAGCTAAGCGGTTTTGACATCAGCTCTGAAACAGTATATACTCTTCTTCTTTTTTCTGAATTAAGGTAAAAATATAATCTATCATTTACATTCATTAATAACTAAATGAAAAAATATCACCTTTGCATTAGTAACGCAATATCTGCAGCCTCGGGTTTTTGCTCTTCTTTCTGTTTCCCATATATCTGGCATGTGACAACATACGTAAATTTCAGATCTGCCTGTGCTCTTGATTCAGGAGACAAGTCAAATCCTTGAGTATCCGTAATTTCATTTCGTGTAGTTCCTGCTTCAGTATCTAACAAAGTACAGAAGATGAGAACTGGTGAAGGAAGAGAAAATCAACCAAATAATTTGTTGTTTTGGGTTTTCAGAAAAGCAAACCTCCAGTAATCATCCCTTCCAAATACGATTGAAGCATTAGTGCTTTCCTGTAGTACATCATTCCACGAACTGCAAAACTCCAGAAAGGTTGTGTAAGGGAAAGAAATTTATACGAAAAACAAGCAGGTATCCAACATTATCCAGGAAAGGAAAGCATGAGAACCTACCTAGCACAAGCATGCACATAGGATATGCCCAGTAAGTACTGTAAGCATTTTTTGGTGATCTTACCATTTTTAGGGCTTTTGTCTTTTCTGATACACTGAACATCCTAAACTTCCACTCCTAAAAGTTCGCCCCAGCAGCCCATCGTTAACTTTTCTATCACAAGAGACAGAAAATTCAACTTCAACTTCTTCTTCTAAAGCAGCTGTCTCCCTTCACATACTTTATCAGAAATTTAAGCGGGCGTTTGGCCATGAAAATTGAATATCCTTCACTTCATTTGAAGTTTAAAAAGTTGAAGTTGCGTTAAGCCATACTTTTTGCAAAGAATATTTAGAATTTGAATGTACTTCTTCTAATATAGTTTACAACCCACCCACCCATTTCTAAAAGCTAGCAAAACCACCCGACTTGAAAAATTTACCTGAAACATACAATCAAATCTTCTCTAAAAGAGTAATATCTCGAAATAGATAGTCACATAAGGTCATAGATTGCTACTACATAATATTACAAATATTTTCCTTTTATCTGGATTTTTGAAACTGGAATAGTGTGTAGTTATAATTTTTTCAAATAACATTTGGTGTTCGAAGTTATCCAAAAAAACATGAAATATAATTTAAATAGAGCCATTTTTATAAAAAAACAAAAGATTTAGGTAAAATTTGAAAAGAAAACTATAGTGGAAGTGTAAAAACTGAAAGTGAAAACAAGGTTTTGGGTGTTATTCAAATTTCAAATACAACATCAAGTTAGATTCACAATTTTCATGACCAAACGCCAATTTTCAAACTAAGTGAAATAAATCCAGTAAAAAGTGAATGATTGTCATGGCCAAGTCTTCCATTTTACATTATAAACATATTTTCAAGATTTCTCTGGTCCTAATTATGTCATAGTCATTCATCTCACAAGTAAGATCACTCTTTTTTCCCATATAAATTCAAACAGTATAATCTTATGCTCACCCTTTGTTGAACACCTTCAATTTATCCTTTCTTTTATTTTAAATAATTTGTTCTAATCTTCTTTCTTCTTTCTTCTTTCTTTTTTTCGATGAAACTGGAAATGTTAACAATTTGTTCAAATCATCCAGAACATCTAGTATAATTTGCATAATTTGTATCATCCATGCTTTTGCAGAAAGATTTAAGTAAAAAGACTTCCATCTAAAATCAACTGAAATTTCTTCATATATTTATTTTCGTCTCTAGAAGCATAGTATAGGCCAATGAATCCTTCCTTTCATTTTACTGGGTGTCAAGGTTTTGTTTTTTACTCGGAATAGCGCAATAAGAGAAATACCGGCAATGACGTCCCTACTTTCATTTTTCTCTCTTTCTTCCATTCCAGTTATGACTACGAAAAACTTTCTACCAATAAAACTGATGGATGTAATCATCTTTTTTGGCCAATGTATTGAATTAAATGATAGTGCCCTAACATTGAGAAAGGAGAATAATTGCTGAAAGTGGGCTGCGGGGAGAGGAAGGGTGGTTTCTGAAAATCTTTCATGAATTTGAGTCCTGGACACTTGCCTGAGTAATAAAGGATACTGGTATTTTATCTTATGTATCGAACTACAAGTGAGCTTGGGATTTTCAGCTCGGTCTGTGTGTGCTTGCTTACATTGGGGGTCTCAAGTCTGAATAAAGGTCCTATACAGTGGATGGAATCCTCCTAAAAGAGGTTAGAGCGGAAGTTCCCACCCCTTAAGGTGCCAAATAAATGACTACTCAAATCCGAGTTTTGAGCAAAAAGATTCCATTGACAAGTAAAAAGTGGGCCAGCAAACGTAAACTTGTCAATCCATGGTGAATCCACATAATACACTAGCTTGGATTGACGTGTAGTTATTGTAGTAGTAGCATCAAAGTAGAAGTCTTGCAACGAGTAAGACAGACCAAGTAGACAGCTTGATCCTTGATATTTTAAGTCCAAAGTAAAAATAAATAGTCTGTCCAAAACCTAAAACAGGTAAGAATAAATTTGAGGTAACACCTAAACGCCATTCCTCAGGTACAGGATGCAGTCACAGTGTAGTATTAAACATTGAAGGATACAGCATATACTACAAATTTTAGAAGAGAGCAGAGAAATAAGTACCAGTTCTGGCCAATGTTTGCCCACGGTATGAAGCCCAGAACCTAAGTTCAAGAATGTCATTTGGATTATCATTAAGTTCTTTCTCTGAGATGTTCTCATCGCGACCTATTCGTGCAAGAAAGTTTTTCCATTCATCTGCAGCCAACAATTTCTTTTTCCTCTCAGTGAAACGACAACAAGGAGACTATCATTCAAATGTAACTTCTAAAGACTAACTCAACTAAATCAAGAAACAGTCATAACTGCAGCAAAATGTGGTATACAAACAAAGGGAATGCCTACAATGAAATCATCCTGAAGACACTTAAAAGAATCTGAAACAACATTCTAACTACATGTCACCAACTAATCAGACATTGACCAACAATTAGCTGTAGATTATTAGTTGAAGATGTACGCTTACAACACTGAATACATATCACCAACGAGCATTGTTCGTCTTCTTCTCTGTTTTCAGAGATGATTATAAGGGATACTAAAGTTTCATAGAGCTAACAACCAAGGAGAGTATGTCAGGAAGGACATAGGTAAAACACCACAACAATAACAAAATGCTCAGTGTGACCCCACGAGTGCGTCTGCGGAGGATGGGGTGTATGTGTACCTTAGCCCTACCTTGTGTGAGGTAGAGAGGTTGTTCCCGATAGACCCTCGGCTCAAGGAAATCTATTTTTAAAACAGAATTGACAAATACAAGAGTAAAAGCTATGGTGAAAATACTGCAGAATTTAAGAATATTTGACAGCAATAATTGTAAATATAACCAAAGTAAAAGAAATAACAGTAGTAATACAATTAAAGAATAAGATAATAATAAAATAATATTGATGATAACGCTAAGTATAAGAGGGAACAGACAAGGTGCTCAATGCTAGACTCATGGTCTCCGACGGGAAGAGGAAATCGCCCGATTACCTACTAACCCTCAACCCTAATCCTTGATCTCTATGTTTTCCTATCTACGGTCATGTCCTTGGTGAGCTGAAGATGTTTCATGTCATGTCATGTCTAATCACCTCTCCCAAATTCTGCGTTGCCTTGACATAGGCAAACACCGAATGAGCTAATACAAGTGTTCCTTAGACAGTGTCACTCAGTATTCCCTGCCAGAAACCCTTGTTTATGGCTAGATCTTCAATGGAATGAGAATAGAATCAATGAGACATTATGGATATTAGATTTCACGTTTTTTGGTAAGGATATTAGGTTGAATGTCAATTTCCATTACTCATGCATTTCCTTTACAAAATCTGTTTTGAAAAATGTTGTCATTGTTGTTGTAGACATTTCCTCTATACTAACAAATCAGAAAGAAAGAGAGAGTCATATAATAACATGCATATCATTCACAGCAAAGGATACAGACACCGGAGTCATGGACCATGTAGGTTCAAACATGACCCAAAGATTCAACGAAGAAAATTACTCGGACAAAAGACCATCAGGACATGCTTTTATCCTTCAATATGGTTTCTTACATGGCCTAAAATATAACACTAGAAGTGTTTATCCACACAAACAAAAGTTATCAAAATACCAACAAATATAGTTCCAATCCAGCATAACATTGCAGGATATCAAAGAACTGTAAAATAAGCATTCTCCTAGGGAAGGATGCAAGTCAATTTATTCTTAACATCATGGAGCTCGATACAATTTGCATTTTCATCTCAGTATTAGCGATTTTAAAGTTGACTTTCAAATACTCTACAAAGACACGTGAGATGAACACTAAGAACAAAATTCACCAAAAGAGAAGAAAATTTAGGACACTAAGAACAAAAATTGATAAAAACAAGCAGTTAAGCAGTGTCAATTAACTAGAAAAGGGGAAAAGGGAAACACTACTTTTGGGATCAAAAGTAATGAGTTATATAAAATAGTTTAAAATCTCAGCACAATTTTTTTTTTCAATCAGTTAAATGAACAGCAGAGAAATAAGATCAAATGATGCAAATGGATAATACCATCTATTTCTGCCTAATGCTTTGCACAAAGAAACAATGATTACCTGGGTATATTTTCTGGAGGTAAAACAGAATAGAAATTCCATCTTCATTTTTCTTAAGGAGTTCTGACATGCTGTAAAGAACAGTTTCTGAATAATATGGGGTGAACACGCTGCAAGAGTAAAAATTTATCACACAAAGGGTCTGAAGATAGTTAAATAAACAGTGACAATGTGAAAGAACAGACCTGAAGGATAGCATCTCACGGACAGGTCGTGTTACAGGCATCTCCATGAAAAGGGAATTGGTGAAGAACTCTAACCGACGCCTAGCTTCAAGATTCTTGGGTATGTTGGCAGCAGATTCTTTAATAGTTAGGAGAGAATAAAGTCTTTTAATCAGTTCCATCTGCATATATTTAGTGCATCTTTAGGAAACTTAAGTGAGCTCAAAGGAAAAGGAGCAGAAAGGTGACAGAAAAAAAACTAACGAAATGGAAAAGGAAACCAGATGCAAGCCTACCAACTCAGCATCTCTTGGCCACTTTAACTTTGAGAACAACCGGCCTTCATTCCTTGCTTTTGACAAAGTGTTCCATGTTTCAATGTGGTCTCTGAAATGACATTATAGTAATTATGCACCACACTCAAGGGTATAATAATCCCAGAAATATGATATGAAATACCTCATGTTGAAGCGAAGGACATCAAGTCGCAGAACATCATACAGATCTTGAATAGCTTTAACAGCCCCAGTTTCAAGCTCTGGTGTATGCTCCTTTTTCTACGTAAGAGTATTTTAACAGATCATAAACAAAATGGCAGGATGATAAATATTCATTCAGTCCTTTTAAAAACCGACAATGAAAGAGAAATCCTCTCAACTGAAATAAGAGGTCACCGAACAATGGATGCAAAAGAACAGTAAAGAAAACAAAATGCATGTGACCAATGCAGTTTTCTGATATGGAATTGGAAAAAGAAGTATGCATCACCTATTGAGAGGTCTCTTTGTATGACAAGACGTACCATGAACATGTGGATATGAGAACGTTCAAATTCATTAATTTCATCTTAAATACAATGAAGAAAGAGGATGCAAGTGAGGGGATGAGGGGCCTGGCGTGCAGCGGTAGAAGACTTGATGAGAGCAGCAGACACTCGGAAGTCACAGAAGATGCACAAGGGAGACCCTAGATTCCAGTCCTTTGACCATTCTAAGGGAACATGTTTGCTAAATTTGTCAACTGACTGCCTCTTAGATGGCGCTAAAGCAGATCACTGATTTTCAAACTTTGTGCCGGCATAAGTTCAATACTATCTAGTCTCCAGTGTTAATGATGATAAGGATACCGGGAAAGAGAAAATTTCAAAAGAACAAAGCAGACCTTATGTTCTTAAGTATAAAAGTTATCAAACTTGAAAAGAACAAGTACCAGTATTCCCATTAGTGCAGTTACTTTCTGAATCACCAGTGGCAACTTATTCATATCAACGTCCACATTAATGCTCCTTTTAGATATGCTCCCACGAATATCCTCATATATACGTTCAACCCTAACATAGTAGACAAAACAAAGAATATAAACTGACTATGCATAACTCTAAATAACAGTTAATTGTGAGTTCATAAAAGACAAAGCGACTCCGAAGGGTTAGAAATCTTACCACTTCTTTCCTTCATCATTTCCTTCATCATCTAATATGGATGTAAGAACAAACTTGATGGCGTAATAGCACTCTTCAACCGCATATATCATGTAATCATCCCTTGAAATCCTATCCCATAACTCATCTTGTGAGTCTTTACTCTCCACAGCTATATCTTTTGCAAGAAATATCTGCACATTCAGCATAAATGTAAAGATATATAGCATGACAGTTGACCGCATAGATCACATTTTGCATCAGGAAAAATGGAAACACAAGAAATTGTCTGCACTCTAACAACTGCTCAACCTTGCTAGCTAGGAGGAAAAGAGGCCACTGAACCAAGGGCAGACTCCCAGAATTCTTAGGCATCAAAAGCTGTTCCATCTCCCTATAGGTTGAAAATCAATCCATCAAAATTAAGAGGTTGAAGGCCATCAATCTAGTAGAAGCAAACTGAAACTGGGTTAGCAAAATAACAAAAACAGTCACTCACAAATTAGTAATGTAATCTTCTTCCCTCAAATTCTTGACAATTTCATTCCAGAAAGGTGCAAATCGAGCAGCATCGGCTTTGTTTCTCTCCAAAACCTGTTTTTACAACAACATGATATTAAAAGAAACAAAATACAAACTTCTGAATAGACTAGCATGGAAGATGGTTAACTAGAAAAGCTCCAAGGTTTTTTTTCAAAATAACCCAGAAATCATTTTTGAGTTGGCTAAGCCAACCCCAACTGTGCTCACAAGTTTGTAACTCAGGGGAGTATGGACCTGCCCCTTTACCCTAATCCCATAAAAATATCAGGCTTCACTCACGAGAATTCCAGGAGGACCTTATGAGAGTTTAGAAATCCAACATTTTGACAGATTCAAAGATCCTGAATGGAATAATTTGAATATCTGTTCATTAGTAAAGCCCACTTCACGCACTACTAACTACTTAACCACACTGAGGAAAACTCTATAATACATATTTCTAAGCGTAACATTTTGATTTGGTGATGGCTAACTTGAGTTTTCAGAAGGAGGAGGAGCACTTGATCAGCTTTTGTAGTATGGTGGCTAGGACTCAAAACCATTACCTATTCCCTAGGAAAAGTGATCGAGGTTTATGTAAGGCTGGTATGATCATCCCAAGTGATACAACCCAACATAAGCTCTTGGTAGTGAATCTAGAGATTGAAAGACGAGGAGGATGAGGCTTTATATGACAAGGATTAAGGGGAGGGATTGACACATGATAAAATTCAAGAGTTGCGCAGAAGTTGATGGCTATGGGGGACTTGGGAGATTAGTAGGGACGCAGATAGGATGTGGACTAGGACAGCTAATTGTATTAGGAAAGCAACTAGAGATCGATAATCCAAGAAAATAGGGAGATCGATGATGATGTCATACATCGTATTGGATTGAGGTGAATGAAATGGAGGCTTGCATCCAATGTACTATGTGATAAGAATGTGTCACCGAGTCCTAAAGGTAAGTTTTGTAGAGTGGTTGTTAGACAAACTATGGTGCACAGGGCAGTGTTGGCTAGTCAAGAATTCATATGTTCAAAAGATAAATGTAGCAGAGATGAAGACGCAAAGAAAGATGTGTTGCACACTAGGAGATATGAGATTAGGATTGAAGATGTACAGGGCAAGGAGAGAGTGGCCTAAATAGTGGACTAGATGCAACCGAGGTTAAGATGATTCGAGCATGTAAAGAGGAGATGCATAAATGCCCCAATGAGGAGGTGGAGAGGTTAGCAATGATGGGCTCAAGGAGAATTAGAGGTAGACCGAGAAAGAATTGGAGAAAGGCGATTAGACATGACATGACAAAACATCACCTAACCGGTGAAGACATGAATGTTAGTAGGTAGTCGAGCGATTTCTCTCTTTCCTTTGGGGGAGCATGATTCTAGCTTATAGCACCTTGTTTGCTCTCTCATCTACTTATCAGTATAGTTATTATTATTCTATTATTATCATATTCTTCAATAGTACTAATATTGTTGTTTCTTTTAGTTGGGTTATCTTAACTAATTTGTTGTCAATACTTTTCTTTTTTGTAGTATTTTCCATAACTTTTAGCCTTTAAATATTGTATTTGTCAAACCAATTTTAGGAACATCTTACTTGAACCTTATCAGAAACAACCTCTCTACCGTACCCAAAGTAGGAATAAGGTTATACACCCTAACCTCTCACTCCACTTGTGGGATCACAAAGGATACGTTGTGGTACAAGATGAAGTATAAAGTAATATCATAACCATAAATATAAGACAGAATAATCCAGAAATAGAAATTGTCAATGTTTTTTTGCGCAATATCAGGAAAGTATGTTATAGAAGTAACTGTATACATCAAATGATCAAACGGAAGAAAGAAGCTTTCATCTGTGACATAAAAACAAAGCTTACCCTCTTATATGATGTCAGTCATCCCTATGCCTTCTCAATGCCTGCCAATGTATCTAATAGCATTGATGCTCTTAGAAGAAATTTCTTATGGCCAGGCAGTGAAGATAAGAAGTTTCATCTTGTTAAATGGAAAGAACTGATTGTGAGTAAAAATACAGGAGAGAGAGAGAGTATTTTGTTGTTCTGTATTTGGTGTACAAATGTCTACTCCAATGAGACTGAGTCAATCATAGATGTTTTAGGGTCCATCTAGTTCCTGGTTTAGCATTGGAAAGACTATAATCTTTTTCTTCTTGTTAGTAAATATGGTTTTTTTGTACTACCTAAGTACTGACTGAAATACAAATGTTACTAGTGTCAAGTAAAAGGCATAAGAAATCTGAGGAAACAAAACCAGAGCCTAATGATGAAGTGGTTGTGGAAGCTTGCAAATGAAGATAACATGCTCTCGAAAGAGGTCATCACAGCAAAATATGGCATGGAAGATAAGTGGATGACTAAAATGATAAGTACTCTATATAAATGCACTGTATGGAGAGCAATCAGAAATCTATGGCCAGTGCTATATCACAGAACCAACGTAGAAGTGGGAGATGGGTCAAATACATCCTTCTGGGAGTATAAGTGGAATGGGTCTGTCCTTATGAAATAGTTGCATCCTGAATTGTTCGATTTATGCCAACATCAACAGGTCTCTGTGTCTACAATGTGGACTGGACAAGGATGGAATTTTTTCTTAAGGAGGAACCTTCAGGATTGGGAGATAGACCAAGTGGCAGAATTTCAAGATTCAGTTGGCTCTTTCAGCAACCTCACTGAAAAGGACTTATTAGTTTGGCAGAATGATATCAAAGGTCAATTCTCAGTAAATTCAGTTTATAAGGAACTCAACAAGAATGCTGGACAGGAGATGGAATGGCCATGGAAGACCATCTAGAAACCAAAAATACCCTACAGAGTAAACTGCTTCATGTGGTTATTGACAAAAGAAGCAGTTTTGACTCATGAAAATCTAAAGAAAAGAGGCTATCAGTTGGCTTCGAGATGTACTTTATGTGGAGAACATGCTGAGACAATTAACCATCTTTTTTGCATTGTATATGGACAAAACAATGGAGAACGTTCATCTGTCTAAAGGGGATAAGATGGGTGAAACCAGGGAGCATTACGGAGTCCTGAGCAGCTGGACTAGAGATGGCAATGCTTCTGACAAGGAGAAGAGATGGAAACTTGTTCCGGCATGTATTTGGTGGACAATCTGGAAAGAGAGAAACAGCAGGAGTTTTGAAAATTGGCAGAATAGCTTACAGAAGATCAAGATGGGACTGCTTAGCTCTTTTCTATTTTTGGTGTAAACAAGATATATTAACTAGGACGGAAGATATCTTTGATGTGCTAGATTGTTTATAGGTAGCAGTTTAGACTAAGACTATTTTATTCTGTAAGTTGTAAAACTTTTCAAGGGGAACTACACTTTTGTTGTAGTATACCTGTGGATATATAGACTAAAGTTACCAGTTTAAAAAAAAAATGTTAAATTTCACTAATTAATTGATTAGAAGGATAAGGAGCTTTGGCAAAAGCCCAATTAAAATGTCAAATATTTGGTGAGATTTCCACATGGCAGGATAATCAATTTATTTGGGACCATCCCTGTAAATCTTGATCAAAACCTCTTGGAGAGAGTGAGGAGAGTATACTTTAACCTTATCAAAGCATACAGTACAAGTACCAATAATTCAACACATGAACAGTTAATTCATTTAACAAAAACAGTAACTTAACCAAGTGTCAGCATCAGACATCAGTAAAGACAAAGTTCAACGCGGACCGGAAAATCAATAAACTCACCTGACCAGAAGACAGGAGTGACACCCTACAAAACAGATATCGCATTTAGACCCAATGAAGAGAACATATGCGAATCAATTAACTTGGTCATTCATAAATGATTAATTGGGGAAAATAAATGGAGATACCTGGTTCGAAGAGGCACATGAAGACTATTCATAAAAGCCTCGGGAAACCTCTCAAAACGTTTATGCACAGCATCCAATGATCTTATCTGAATATCATTGTCAAAAATATGGTTAAGAGGCTGACATCTAGAACGCATCCACATATGGTCTTACAATAAACCAAGGATTTGAATTGTTCCATTCATTACTGATAAAGAAATGGAGTTTGGGCCTAACTCAACCCCAAAAACTAGCTCATAAGGGAAGGATTGCCCAAGACCATACAAGGAGCAAAATTTGCCTCCCCACCCACCGATTTGGGACTCATCACCCACCACACGCCCAGGACTGTACATATGGAGTGTGGACAAAATAAGATGGGCACCAACATCGGGTGAAACAAGAACTGGGTGTGCATGGCTCCAATACCATGATAAAGAATTGGGCCTTGGCCTAATTAAACCTAAAAGGCTAGCTTATGAGGATGATTGCCTAAGACCATATAAGGAAACAAATTTGCCTCCCACCCACCAGTGTGGGAATCAACAATTACAAAAGAGGACAGTGAGCACAAATAAATAGATTTAAAAATTGCTTGCCTCCCCTAGGCGATCTCGTGCTCCCAGAAGAAAGCCCCATACAGCCGATATAACCGTGTAAAATAGATGAGTATCAAACAGGTATATCTGCATTAAAAAATAGCAACAATAAGATGGCGATTGAAAAAGGCAAAAACTATTCAACAAGCACTTTTTGTACCCGAAATGTTATCTGGTTGATCACCAATTGGCAATTATCAGTGACTCAATCGTAAGAGTAAGAAGTCACATGACCAACAGACAGGCCACATATGTCATAAAAGCTCAATAATCTTAGCTCAAACACTCCGTGAATTACTAGACGGAAAGTGATGTAAAAGGTACAGCACAGAAAGCACTTTCTTTGTTTGAAGACTAAAGGGAAGGTTACCAATATATATCATTTGGACATCTAGTTTACAAACATGGACGAGGTATACACTACATATGCACTCGGTTGCATATGGTGTGTATATGTCGTGTACACATGTATATTATTTGTATAGATATGTATATTACATGGACCTCTATGCAGATATGCATATTATATGTATGTTCGTATACATTATACACTAACTATACACGGTGTGCATATACTGTAAACTAGATGGCCCAAAGGTATTAGGCAGTGATTTTCTCAAGATTACATTTTGGTAGTACGTTTATTCATCTAATTTTTTTGCAGGTATATCCCCTTAACAAGCATTCCCAGCCAGTGAAGTGATATATCCAAACATAGAATTCATCCGAGGATACAAATTCCACTAATCAACCACAGAAACCCTAGTGCATCCTATTCGCTAACAATCCAAATATACCACCCGCACAATCCAAATATACCGCGCGCAACTTCACCCAGCATTGGCAGGATGCAATTTCACCCACTATGAAGTCCATGATTTGAATAAGTACCTATACCATATCATTAATTTTTTTCGAAACTACACCCCTGTACAGTGCCATTATTTTTTTTATACTTTTTTATGACCCTGGTGTCTGGGCCAGCTTTTTCACACCTTGACTAATTCCACGGGATACCTGCCACCTGCCACCTCCCACCAACAGATGTCAGGTAACTTTGTCCACCAAGGCTAAGATGGATGGGAAGAATCACCTAGTTTTTTAGGTCTGCACTGAGTTTTGAACCTGCAACCTCAGGATTCTCAACCACTTCATTGACCACTAGGCCACGCCCTTGGGTGCCTATACCATGCCATTATTGAAGGCATAGGGTGCAACACAACAGGAAAAAGCACTTGAGGATTGACAATCAAGCTGAAAGATTAGCACCTTATGCTTTATTCACCAAAGGTATACAAATATTTTTTTCAATTATTGACATACTTACCTATTCTCCTGCCAAAAGAAGATGCTACTTTTTTTATTGGTGGCCAAAACCAGTGAGCCAATGAAAAATCCCAACAAATGTCAAAACTACAGTACAAACTAGCACTGTTTACCCATTTCTAACAAGTATAAGACAAAGCATAATTGTGGAAAATCTCCTTACCTAAAAATTTTAAGGCTAACTTGCCTAGTTGATTCAGATAGTTGCTATTGGTCCTCAAAGGATTTTTCATTAACACCCTCTTATCATGAAGATACTACTACCCTTTAGGTGCCCAAAAATGAAAGACCAGTCAGATGAATCATCAGAGACAAACAAGCATACGTCCAAACTCCCTGAAATGAATCGTCTGAGGCAAACAAGCATACGCCCAACCTCCCTTTTTTACCTTTAATAAGCTACCAACCTTCTTTTCACAAGTTGAATGAAAAGAAACACAGTAAGCAATATCCAAAGAAGCAGAGCAAAGGTAAACAAGATAATTAGATCATCGGGATTCCGCTGCTTGGTGCAGAAATACCTATTCTATTGCCTAAGAAAAATATTCAGTTATAAGTACACCAAATGTTATAACACCAATAACGAGAAAGCATGAGAGGTGTCTGATCTGCATTTACACATCAAAAGAGATTAAAAACTTACAATAAAAACTGGTGCCCATAAGCTCGCAACTGTCAGTGCATTATGGTTATCTGCCAAAAGAGTAACTTGCATTTAATGGAAACTGAGATCCAGATATAATACTCACAATAAACCTTGACCATAACACAAAGATGGCAAAGGATGTAAGGATTCTATCAACAGAGAGTCTGAAAGAATTTCAGTTCAATCATAGAAGCCTGCTACAACAGAGTGACCTACTTTTAGAAACAAAATCGTGCCAAGAGTACTGCCGAATATCCATTGCCACTATCTGTCTTGTTGGCTTCACCAACGGCTTAATCTGCAACATAAATCAAAGCTAAAACAATAAATCACCAATAAAAGCTATTGATCAAAGTCAAAATAAAAACTGACACATACCAGTAGAAAATAGGCAAAAGCAAATTTAGCTCCCAGGACAACAAGCCAAAAAACCATATACCTGCACCAATGAAATTCATCAGATGAGATTTCAGGACTAGCTGATTTTATTTTTTGATCAGGCAAAACAGTTTTATTAATCACAAAGGACAAAGCCAGCACTCAGTCGTATACAAGAAGTATGCCCAAAAAAAAAAAAAAGAGAACCTACAAAAAGACATGATCCTCTACTAAAGACACCCAATCCTCTAAACAACCCAGAACTACATGGATGCACCAAAAATAAATAAGGGATCAGAGAATATTCCTCAACTGACCAAAACTAGCTTCTACCCCTTTGAAAACCCTCATGTTTCTTTCTCTCCAGAAGATCCACATCAATGCCATAGGAACAGCATTCCATCCCTTGCACCTTCTCCTGCTTTTCCCAGCTTACCAGAAAAACAATAGGTCCTTCACAGATCTCGGTATCACCCTACTAAGCCAGCTAAACATATCCCACCAAAGGAATGTAGAAAGCTATAAGCAGAAGATCAATATCCTCATCCGCCTCCTTGCATAAGTAACACTAGTTAATGCAAACAACCTTTTTTTCCTAAGATTTTCCGCCATCAGGATCACCCATCTCGCATCTAACCATGTGAAAAAACAGACCTTCCTCAGAACCTTTGGAATCCAAATCGGCTTTACAGGAACTCCTCTGCCCTGGCCAGAAGCTTCACATAAAAGGACTTGACAGAAATTGTTCTCCAGACTCCGCCTCATCGAATCGGGTCTATCAACTAGTTCACAATGCTGATGCAGACCAACTAGCATCCTCTGAAACTTGTCCACCTCCCAATCTTGGAAATCCCTCCTAAACCTCAAATTTCAAAATGTATCTTCCCCTTGTGTCCCCCTTACCGCATCTCTTTGACAAGAAACCTTACACTACATGGGAACTCATTTTTTAGCAATATGTTTCCACACCATTCATCTTCCCAAAAGCTGACTCTTCTACCATCTCATTAGCGGGATAAACCAGCTAAATAGTTATAATCCACCAAACAACATGGAGAATAATAACTAGAGCTAAATGGTTATAACGCTTCTCCTGTTCGTTGTTATATAGAAGAATGGGTGGATTTTGTAGAGAACCATATATTGTAGATTCTTTACCTTTTGGCGGTTCCCTTGTATAGGGCTAGTTTGGCCATATTTGTGAATGAAATACAAATACCCTATAAAAACATAATAACTGGAGCACAACATTTTAACAGGGTAGTAGTCTTGGATAAATTTTTTGTGAAAAAAAAGACCACAGCATTCTGACTAACAACCAAGGTTCACATCAAAAAAGAGTCAACTTGCATAAATGAGAGGGTCGCCTGATCGTAACAAGTGCATCAAAAGGAATGGCATATAATTATACAAGCAAAAGTTCACTGATACCGAATAACAAAAATATAACCCTCCCCCAGGGGATAGGAGTGGAAAACAATGCATGCATTAATACTCAAAATACCACAAGAAAAAGAGGAACTAATTGGACACCAAGTTACATACAAAATTAGCTCATATAACCAAAAGAACAAAAGGACCCCAAGTCAGACTCAAGGGCCAAATTAGCTAAAGTGAAACATTGAGATAATTTTACAATTAACTACTCTACATAAAAGCAGAAACCCAGAAGTGCTTGTTCCATTCAGATGGCCACCCTGATTCAGAATTTTTTTTTACTTGATCACGTAAGCATATTTTCATTCATAAACATGGACAAAAAGTTGGCTATATATAAGGGGTATACCAAAAGGTAAGTAATATACAATAATAAATAATTCTCTACAAACTTCCCCCAATCTCCTAAACAATTTGGAACTTTATGGGTGCACCAAAAGGAAATGCGGGACCAGAGGCTACTCTTCAATTGAGGATTGCTCACCTCTACCCCCTCAAAGCTCTCTCTCTCTCCATACCACCCACATCAACGTGAGTGGAACCACGTTCCATGTCATGCATCTTCTCCTCCTTCTCCCATTCTTCCAACTAAACATCAATTCTTTCCTAGTTCTTGCCATTGCCCATTAAGTACCGAAGCACCTAAACATACTCCACCATAACCTCATGGTAAAATCACACTGAAGAATAAGATGCTCCACGTCCTCACCCACTTCCTTGCACATAAAACACCAGCCAGTGCAAAGAGCCTTTTGCTTTCTGAGATTATCTGCCTTTAAGATCACCCCTCTAGTATCTAGGCAAGTGAAAAAGCACACCTTCCTCGGTAGCATTGGTATCCAAATAACATTCCGAGGAAAAACATTCTCCTCTGTAACCAGAAGTTTCTTATATAAGACTTGACCGAGAACATACCATATTATTCCCTATATCCCAACAAAAGCATCAGGATTATCTACTATTGTGACTTGTTTATGAAGCACAATCTTTGAAACTTAGTCACCTCCCAGTCATGGAAGACCCTCCTAAATCTCAAGTCCCAGAAGTCTCTCCACTTTGTGTCCCCCTAATTTGTTGTATTGTCAACTCTCTTTGGCATGAAAATTTTGTATGGGCTAGAGAAGTTGTATTTCAATAAATTGTCTCCACGCCACCCATGACACAAAATTTTACTCTCCTCCAATCTCCTGCCTTAAATGAGATGTTCACTTTGAAATCATCCCATCCCTTCATGATATTCCTCCAAAAACCGCAACCAAAGGCATAGTCACATCTCTAGATCCCCATTCCCCTACCATAGCCCCGTATTTATCAACTATCACCCCTCTCCAGAGAGCACTAACCTCCACCCTAAACCTCCAAAGCCATTTGTCCAGTAAAGCTTTGTTAAACACCTTTAAGCCGTTATGATCAAGCCCTCCCCATATTTTAGGAGAAGTGATTGTCTCCCACTTTAACAAGTGAAACTTCCTTGCCCTATCCGCAGCATCCCAAAAAAAAAAAAGTCTTGGGATCTTTTCCAACTTCTCAGAGTCTGAAGTTAGAGCATGAAACAAAGACATGTAATGAGTAGGAATGCTTAAAAGTGCAATCTTAAAGCGCACTTATTTTCCACCTTTGGACCAATAATTTCTTTTCAACCCTTTGCAGAATCGGGTTTCTCACTATAAATTCTTGGTCGAAGCACCTAACTGCAAACTGAGATAAGTAATCACTAGGGCCCCAACCCAGCAATTCAAAACCTGAGCCAGAGAGTCAACACACCTCCCTAGGTTGGAATACAACCATACTTCACCCATCTCCCGCCCCACACACTTTGAATAATGCTATCTGACAGAAATTCCAATTTTTGTTTCTTGGATACATATCTCCAATCCCTAAGCCTTACTTTGATGATGGCCATCATTCACCCCCACCCCCCCCCCCCCTTGCCCAAATTCCACCCACAACTAATTTGTCTCCCCCTCCCCCCCTGCTCCCTAGCCCCTCCAACATCCCAACTCACCGTCTCGTTTCTTCTACCATACACCACAATTTTTTTTGGAACTGGTAAGTTTGTCTTCTTCAGTATTAAAACGCCACCAAAATGTTAAATTACAGACTCCCTATCAGATCTATGATTTGTTCAATATCATCTATACATAGTTGTTTACACCAAAAAAAAGTAAAGATGCAATACAATTCCATTTGACTCTATGAATGGAATTGGACCTATCTTCGAAACATAGGTCTCTTTCCCTGTTCCAATCTAGCAACTAAGAAACCTGTTGAATGCTCAGGCATGGACCAGCTATAGCCCGTGATGTTGAGAAACAAATTCCACAGCTGAGCAGTGAACTAGAATGCAAAAAAAGGTGCTTGTTTGTCTCCTCAGTCGCCATACACAGAAAACACCTAGGAACCAGTCGTCTTCCCTTCCTCTGTAGCACTTCTTGAGTTAGGCAGGCCCTTTTGATAACCAACCAAGTGAAGCACTTAACTTTGGTAGGAATACTGCTTTTCCAGAAATAGTTCCACTTGCATTGAGAATTTGTACTGGTCACCTGGAGACCTCTTGTATAGGCACTCTTTACAGAAAATATCCCACAATTCGTTGCTCTGATTTCTGTACCTCCACCGTTGACTTATTTTCCATCAAGTCCTCAGTCACCAACTCTGAATCCCCACTAGCCTCTAGGTCGATGCTATTCAAGAGCTCAATAACTTTCTCCTCATCCCTAAAAATTACTTCCCCAAAAACTTCCCAAAACATACAACTTTCCCCTTCTATGAAGGCCAAAGGCTGGAGATCAACCACCATTCCTTCTGAACAGAACTTAGTCCCTTGACAGTCAAAGTAGGTGTCAAGACTTGAGGTAAGTCGAAATAGAAGAGAGATCCTTGATTCAGAAACATAAAGTTTGTCTTGCTTAAAGTAAAACTACATTCAGCATAAAAAAGTAAGTAGCAAATGACATAGTGATCCCAGGAACTTCTTTTTTCGTCATTTCTCTCTTTATCTCTTGAGACTCGTTGTTGTGGGAAAATGAAAGACCCGCATCATCAAAAGTACATAACACAACATAGAATTTATACAGAAGGCAGCAAAGATAAAAGAATTACTTGATGAAGTCAATAGTTTTCTCATACATGCCCCGACCAACGTAATAGTGTTCCTTCAGACAAGAAAACGACAGAAAATTATTAATAGAACATCTCAAACCAAGGGCACAAAAGAGTGATCACCCTTCAAAAAAATCTGATAAAAAATGTGAGACCTGGTGCATCCACTTGATGAAACGGACCACAGACCAATTGTCACATCGACTTGTCAAACTATGACAAGCTGGAATCCGCAGCAGAAAGCTGACAAAAAACTTAACTCCAGCATAGATTGCAAGAACAACAATATAAATTCTGAAGACAGTAGAGTTGGAATTTTGGCTGCTATTATCTTCAAGCGCTTTCCTGTCACAGGAAACATGACCAAATGTTATTCCACAATACAAAAGGGGTGGGTTGCCACAAAAAGAAGAAAAGAACAAAAAAGGCGAAGGAAGAATCAAAGTAAAAAACTTTGTGGAGCCCATAAAGAAATACATACACATAAAGGAAACATATGAAGACAGAAGCTATGCTGAACCAAACAAAACGAAGGAAAATCCGACTGACAGCTAAACGCCTTGATGTAGAGTATGCACCATACATCATGATAACATCCAGAACACCTACAATAAGTAAATGATTCAGCTACAATTAGAGTTCTATACTGGTAATGAGGAGCAACTTTAGATAAAAGAGAATCCAGAGAAACATACTCTCAAGAAACTTCATCACAACATACGTAGGTCCAAGACTCAAAACTTCCCTCAGTGTTTTTGAATCGAGTCGCTCATTATTGAAAGCAAGGATGGTCAATCCCTGTGGATATGGGAAAGGAGCGGCAAACAAACTGAAGATAATTTCTTGAAAACAAAGAAATAACAAGAAACAAACACCCCTCAAGCAATCAAACTGATTTAGAGCAAACTTAAATTCTTTGCTCTCATATCTCAAGCAAAGAGAGTAAGATAATTGTTCACAACATGACAAACAGATGCAAAAGAAAAAATTAATTGACAAAAATGATAAAATGTATTCTTAATCCTCCAACATATGAAGGATGAGACAAAAAATCACAAGAAACAGCAGATTAAGAGAAAAAGGAAATATCATCACTATCAGTGACGATTACCAGACCTGAAAAAACATGAAAAGAAACATCCAAAGACGATGAAAACTGTGATAAAGATGGAGAAAAGTCCTGTGCTCAACAAAGGATGTTTTTCCTCTGCGCTTGCCACCTCCAGATTTAAGAATGTTCTGCAGCAGGTAGAAAAAGGTAATCACAAGCCAAAAAGTTTTAAAACCTAGAAAATTATAAAAAAGAAATTAGCATGATACAAGAGAACTATGTTCCTAAATATATTAATAACGGAAAAATGTTTCACACTAGAGCATATGAAAATCAGTAATGAACACATGCTTTAAGTCAACCAGCTGGTACAATCTAAGAAATTCACGATGTCTAGATTGAAACTAAATTATCCCTGGCCACCTGGATATAAAACCAACTAATGCTGAGTACCTATAAATCTAAGAGGATAATGAAAAATTATGCAAACACCTCGCACATCTGAAGATTGCAGTCAAATATTTCACCACACAAGCTAAAAGATACCTGAACAATCTTAAACAATCTTAAAAAAGGGATTTAGGTTAAAATTCCAATAGAGGCCAAAAATACTATTCTCTGTTAATCCTTGGCGGACAAAGTTACCCGGTACCTGTGTTGATGGAAGGTAGCAGGTACTCCGTGTTTTTTAGTCGAGCAAGCTGGCCACTATGGTTAACCAAAAAAACAAAAGAAGGGGGTTAAGAATATTTCCTTTTCAGTGAAAGGTTGTAAATCTATTCCCTAGTACAAATATTCTTGTGGAGCAATCTTACTTCCTTTCAAGGACAAACTATATTCTTCACGGCAGAAGGGACACTAAAATTTTAAATGGTGGACAGGAAGCTCTTTATTTTGGTTAAGAATATTTCCTTTTCAGTGGAAGGTTGTAAATCTACCTCCCTAGTATAAATATTCTTGTGGAGCAATCTTACTTCCTTTCAAGAAGGACTTTCTTTATGACAGAAGGGAGACTACAATTTTAAATGGTGGACAGGAAGCTCTTTATTTTCATGTTATAACCTGCAAAATGATACAAGTATACCTACAGCAATATCTGATAAAAATAGATATCATTGCATAACATTCATAATGCTACCAAGAGCAAGTCTCAAACCTTTGATCTGGGTGTTGGCTTTAGAAAGAAAGAAGAATTTGTCCGCCATGGCCAGCTAAGCTTGAAGCAATGACGGGACCTGCAGAGCAGTGGGAGGGTCGATGAGAAAATTGTAACAATGGGAGTCCAAAGCCCTTGCGAATAAAGCTTACCAGAAATACTCATTAAAATCATCATAGTTTCTCCACGCAGAATGAGGTGCTCGGCCATTCTCATTGTTTCCAGCCTCCTGTAAGCTAACAAATCAATAAGCATCCCAAAAGGAATGGATATTGCATTTCATTATTTCAGCCCATTCACACCCCCAATGCCAGCAATTCCAGCAGAATAAAAAGGAAAACAAGACTAAGATTGTGAATATTGAAGGTTAATAGTTAATGCTTAACTGGTTATGGGTTGTTAATCTACACGAGGGAAGATTTAAGCCTTAAGAATTTCATAGTAATACGAAGCTTACAAACATGACATGTCTGCAATAGATCTGTTATTCCGGGTGGTGCTTCATGATAATAATCTTCAACATACAGCTAGAAAGCGTAAAAATCAAACTGAACATGGCGAAAGATCAATCTGAAGATTTATAGATTGTTTCACTTCCAACAGAATCTTCTAATAGCGGAAAAAAAGGGAAAAAGAAACCAGTGGAAGTGGAAGGGACTGCAAGAGATTTTTGTAGCAAGGGTAGGTGATAGTTTTAACCAATTTGCAACAATGATTAAAAAAGGGTAGGGATAATAAAACTTCACACAGTCACGAATACTGAGAGGCCATAATATGTATACTGACAATAATGTCACCACATATCATAATAGTAATCCCAAAATAAAAGCAGATTTGACAAGTACGAATATGCAGACACATATTTAGAAATATTTTACATATGTAAGTGTTTCAATCAATGATCTTTAGAGACAGAAAACTAGGCTACAGCAGGGAAAGAAACAAAAACATACCGCCGCAATGGCATCATAAACAGGACATATAACTTGATCAAGAAATGACACGCCATTATCAGACATACAGCTCTTAGCCGGCTGTGCAACCTGTTGTCGTAGTAACTCCTCCAGCTCCCTTCCCATCTGTCATGAAATTAATTGTTCCAAGCAAAGCACAAATAAGAAACCAAAACTTGGGATGACGTAATAATAATAATAGCTTCTCTCCTTTCACCTTTCACCTTTCATTTTAAAAATGTATAGCTCACCCTCATAGCCCACAGTCCCACATACCCTCCCACCAAAGTTACCCTTGAGACAGAGGAAATTACACTTATGGAACTAACTTGAAATATTGATAGGCCAACCTGAGTGTATTTCAATTATCACAAGAAGAAAACACAAGAGAAATGGAGATCATAAAATCAAAAGGATGTACTCTCTCTGGAATTTATAAGTACGTGAGTAAATAATTTCGCAACAAGACTTCCCAAATGGTAAAGAGACAAAAGGCACACAAAATTAACCTACATGATGAAATATGTAGCACAGGCATTCTGGAATGAATCGGATGTTAGCGGCTTCACCCCAGATTAAGAAATACAAAGAAATGAATAACAACTTCTTCTCCTTGCTAACTACATCCAAACTGCAAAAACAGAAGCTAAGTATCAGAAACTCAAGAGCACAAAACCAACAGTGTCAATGATAGTTATCGACTATGCTGAGATGAAAGGATTTTTGCAAGTAGAAAATTTCTAGCAGTTCTCACTGCATTAGACGAAATGATTTGATGGTTCAAGCTCAAAACACACTGGACATAAAATCTTACTTGCTCCACACAGGTGGGATACCCAAATAGCTGCACCACTTGATATAGTTATCAAGGGACTTTGAGAAGACCTTCTGTACAGCAGCCTCATCCAATATCTAGAAGTCAGATATAAAAATATGGACTTAGAAATGAACTAATGAAGGTAATCGATAAGAGACAGAAGATATTCTTATTTCTACAATCATTTGCAAAGAGACAGAAATAATTGACAAGATTTCTACACAAAGCCAGTTCAATGTATCTTCTTTTTTTTATCAACTAAAAGTATTTTCATTCATCTTGAATAAAAATTTAACCCAGATATCGTGGTCTGTTAGAGTGCCAACATTTGGTAACAGCAGCTGAACCAAGACACTAAAACTACCAAGTCTCACAGTATCTGTGTTTCCAGTTCTTCAAATAAGATGAAAGTGCATAAGCTGGGAAAAGAAGGCCTAAACTGAATGAAAGCAAATTAATGGAACAAAAATTAACCAATCTCATTGGATCATCAAGGAAACAACTTTTAAGAAACAAATAACTAGCACCTCCTTAATGTTAGCTAGAAAAATGCACAGATGTCCATCTATCATATGCAAAAAGTGGATGATCAAATGTTCTTGAGCTACACTACAAGCAAACAACACTATGATTTCCACAGCTATAAATCATTGATCAAATACAACAATCAAGATTTCTCAACTAAGCTAAAAGAAGTATAAGCAACATAGGATAGGATAGAAGCTCCCATTTCCGAAAGTGCATTACATCTTTCCTTTAAAAATGGATGGAGAATAAAACTGCTTGCTGATATAAGGTTGTACAACAAGAGAGCAAAAACACTAGCTGCACGTTCAATATAAGATCTACTTGAAGGTAAAAGACAATATAAAAACTACCGGTTCAGGTTCTTCAGGAATACGAAGCCGGGTCTGCTCATTTGCGAGGAGGTGGACAATATGTTCTCGTTGATTGGAAACATTGCCTTGCTGCCAAATCAATAGTAATATGATCACCAAAGCCATAATAGAAACTGGTGAAAATGAAAAAAGCAAGAGACAGAAATTGCAGGATAAAAGATGAGACAAAAGAAAAACATAGATTAACATGTTTGTATTTTGAAATGCAAGAAAACAAAGAGAAAGCAGAAGCAAGAAAGTCCGCACCACAAAATCAAGCGCGCACATCATGAGCTCAAAGAAATTATTGTTGAGTAAATAAGTATATTTCCTTCAATATGAAAGGTTTAAAAAGTTGTCAAACAAAATAACGAAGAGAAACTAAGACGACTTCTTAAACTTGAGGCAAGAATTAAGAAGACATAAAACAACAACATACATAAAATTAAGAAGACATCAACTTGCTAAAATGATATAGTTAGCTTATACATTGCAATCCGATTCACAAAGCCCCTACAATATAATACTTTGTAGGGTATTTTTTTATTAAGGTAACATTGTATAGATGATAAAGCTCAGAACCAAAAAGTTTGTTTTGGTTTTTTAAAAACTGGCAATTTTGTATTCTTCAGCATTAAGGATATACTGGCCGCCAACAAAAAGTTAAACTATGGACTCCCTATCATATCTATAATCTGTTCAGTATCTTCTATAAATGGCTGTTTACACCAAAAAAGTAGAGATACAATACAATTCCATCTGCTTTATGAATGAAATTGGACCCATCTTCAAAACATCTGGCATTTCTCTCACTCCATACCGACCACCATATACATGAAGGAATTAATCTCCACCATCTCTTTTGGATCTTACTTCCCCCTCTTCTAAATCCAGTAACAAAGAAGGTCTATTGTGTGCTCAGGCATGGACCAGCAATAGCCAGTGGTGTTGAGAAACAAATTCCACAGCTGAGCTATTACTTGCAATGCAAAAAAAGGTGGTTGTTTGTCTCCTCAGTCACCAAACACAGAAAACACCTAGGAACCAATTGTCTTCCCTTCCTCCATATCACTTCTTGACTTAGGCAGGCCCTTTTGATAACAAACCAAGTGAAGCACTTAACTTTGGTAGGAATGCTGCTTTTCCAGAAATAGTTCTACTTGCATTGAGTATTTGTATTAGTCACCTGGAGACCTCTTGTACTGAGCTGAGAATTTTTTACTCAAAAACTTAAAACTTGTACATTTCCAATTTACCCAATCCCCCACTTCCACCGCCAAATTTTGTTTACACCAAAAAAAGAGAAGCTAAGACAGTTCGTCCTGATTTTCTAAATGCAGTTGCTACAACTTGCTAGTGCCTTCAAAAAATCTTGAGTTTCTTTCTTTCCATGTTGTCCGCCATACAACAGATGGAATGATCATCCTCCCCACACTCTTCCAAATTCCAAAAGTTTAAGAGTTCTCAAGTGAAACTGGGAATCGTCCAATTTATACGTATCCAGTCACTTTTTTTGGTGCACCCATAAAGTTACTTGTTGTATAAATAAAAGAATGGGTGAGTTTGTAAAGAATCATGTCTATTGTAGATTTTTTACTTTTGATATAACCCTCGTAATGGCCAGATTTTTGGCCATGTTTATAAATGAAATATGTTTACTTGACCAAGAAAAAATCAAATATCACCTTCCACCTTGGGATGAACATCACAAATACCATCATATGATCTCCTGTGTGCCATCCTACCATCTTGTATCGACCTGCTAATCTTTATTTAACTCTTTACGTGACGGATAATTTTGACACTATCCTACCTCTAGACATTTTGTAAGTTTCAAGATATCAAGAATCATTATACAATAATAATTGTCACTACTCTCTCAAACTAGAATTAATGACTAACCCTTTAACTTAAACCATCCCCATTGAAGCAACTTCAATCTAGATATTGAAAAAATTAATTGCTCATATTCTATGCCAGTAACATTTCAAATTATAAAGAACATTTTCATTGATAAGGAAGGAGTAGTAAAATCCATCATGGTTCAAAACTCAGGAGAATAATGGCCCCATCCCTTCTACCATTTTCCACTTACATAACAGGTTTTGTCTGCAGTATCATTCGAACTCATGACGTGTTCATAACCAAACATCACAAGTTGTGCTGTTACCACTAGACCAAAGCCCTGTTGGCCGATGCCAATCAGTTGGAATTATGTTTTACTTATTAGTAACTTTGCTTAGTAATCTTGTTTAAGGTTTTATATACCAATAGATATGTGAGAAATATTGGAAAAGCATATTATTGAATTGTTGTTGTCTACATTATTATATTGAGACCCTATTTATAACACTAGAATACAATCATTTACCAAGTAGGATACTATTTACTATTCCTATTTCTATTTGTATTCCTATTCCTATTCTAAATAGGATTGTATAAACTTATTCCCGTTACTATTCTAATAGAATTGTATAAATCTATCCTACTCTAACACTCCCCCTCAAGCTAGTGCATACAATTCATGTACCTATCTTGTTACAAATGTAATTAACACGAGGACCGATGAGGGGCATGGTGATAACTGCAAGTTGATCACTCGACTTCTCAAAATTGACAATTAATCTCAATGTGCCCAATCTCAATGGGCTTGGTCTTCTCATGAAATACCGAATTTGATGCATAATGCCGATAAAACGCAAAGTGATAAAACTAGAGTGTTGGAACTTCCCAAACCAAGCTTGCAAAGACTTTTTCAAACCATAGAGTGCCTTACTTAATCAACATACGGGGCTACTGAACTCCCATAGCAACAAAATTAGGTGGTTGATCCATATAAACTTCTTCACAATGCAACGGTCGTTGTAAGTGCTCAAAATCTAGTATAAAGAATATGGATCATGTTGGAATCAATAGACGAGTAGATATTAGACAAGAAATTCACTGAAAAATTGGTCGGAACATGCTTATATGTTGGAGTATTAGATTTGATGGTTGAAAGTGGTCATAATCTAAAAAAAAATTACATGGGTAGGGTCGAAATGATGGCACGACCGAACTAGAAAATAGAAATTATAAAGGAAAGGTCGGATTGGCAGCACGACCTTATTGAAAAAGAAAAATAATATGGCTAGGATCGAATGATGGCACAACCCTACGCAAATCAGATTTGAGGAGTCACCGGAGAGACGAATTAAACTATGCAAATCAAATATGAGGAGTCAACCGAAAAGACACACAGTGCTATGCAACTCAAATATGACAAAGTAATTCGGATGAAATATTAAAAGTAGTCTGGAGAAATGCACAGTGCAACACAAATAAGATATGCAAAAAAAAGGAAGTCACTAAAAGAATGACACGGTGCTACACAAATTAAATATGAAAAAGCAGTCACAGAAGAGATGGCATGGTGCTACACAAATTATATATAAGAAAGCAGTCACTGAAATGATAGCACGGTGCTACGCAAATTAGATATAAGAATATAGTCCACATGAAACATACTTGGTGATTGCTAACATAATCATTGGCAAAACGGGGGGAAGATATGGGTAGGTAATAGCCACCCGCCGACAATGTAAGTTCTTTGATTCTCTACCAAGATCGTAGAGGATCTGATACCATGTGAGAAATATTGAAAAAGAATATTATTGAATTGTTCTTGTTTCTATATTATTACATTGAGACTCTATTTATAGACACTAGAATATAATCCTTTGCCAAGTAGGATATTATTTACTATTCTTATTTCTATTTGTATTCCTATTCCTATTCTAAATAGGATTGTATAAACATATTCCTATTCTAATAGGATTATAAACCTATTCCTATTCTAACAAGAAATATATAGTACTTCTATTTTATACAACATTGGTCTTGATTAAATACACAACAAAATGAGAGAGGATACCACATAGCCTAACCAACTTATTTGAGACTGAGGCGCAGTGTTCTTGTGATTGTATACAGACAAGGAATATGATTAATAATACCGCAATATGAAATTTTCAATAGTTAACGAGAAAGGAGTGTGTATTATGGAGCATACAGAAGCACACTTTGAAACAACATATTGAAGTTCAAAAGCAGTCAGTATACGAACCTGAAATCCAAAAGAGTAATGCAGAAAATCAAACAAATCGATGCTCCTTGTTGATGGTAAAGAAAAATCTCCAGGCAATTTTGGTAAGCCTCTGAAGTACTTCAGAGCTGATACTGCTGCACGTACCTGACATTTTACTGAATCACATCAGAACAAATATGCAAAGAGCTTTTAAAAGTGATAGGGGAAAGATTATCAACCTCACTGAAAGACACGATAGCATTTGTAGTTGAAGTGGTATCAAGGGGAATAATATTGTAAGCAATGTCCTCAGTCATAGCAGCATCTGATTCCATCATTCGTTTTAGCTGCAAGCAACAACACAGCACAAAAAGAGCATTTCAGATGCACGTGGAAGAAAAAATGAATGACTGTGCATCAGGAGCGAGACCAAGTATTGAGACTATCTGAACACACATGCATGTGGAACTGCACAGCACATAGAAACATTTCATGAACCGGCAAGGACATTTCATTTCATAAGAAGTTTCAGCATGTGCTCTTTAGTCTTTCCCACGTCAATTGTCATTCATGTACGGCAGGAATCTTAAAAAACTATGAACATTGACCAAAAATAACAAATAAGCTAGGAGATTTTTAATTTTACACCCGTTTGTAGAATGAGGACTGTTAGCAACTTGTTACTAGGAATAGGAAGAAAAATAAATGCCTGCACTAAACCTATCCAACTCAGAGGCATTAGAACAAACAGATAATATACAAGTAGCTATAAAAACTAAAAAAACAACTTATGGTAGGGTTATAGAAAACAGCTTATGGTGTGAGAACATCAAACTTATTAAATTGATTGCCATATCAGAAAACTAATACAATCTTTACTTACATCAAAAAATCAGTATTTCCCACACAAGCATGGAATGACTAATCTGCCTATGCTACTACAGAAGTGGGAAGCCCTAAACTAAAAGTTTGGACGGCCGACCCTTTTAGTAATGTATTAATATTTAATAACAACTATAATCAAATAAAAATCTATATGTATAATTTTATAAAAGTAGGAAGCCCCAAGTTAAAAGATAAAAGTTCAAAATATTCTTATCATAATCTACAGTTTTATATTTAACAATACTCCCTTGATCTCAAATTGATTGACCTGTAATGACTTGGCACGGAGTTAAATTAAATAAAAAAGACTTTTGAATCTTGCTCCCAAGGGTGTGGCCCAGTGGTCAATGGAGTGGTTGAGAGTCATGAGGTCTCGGATTCAAATCCTAGGTGAGACAAGAACACTAAGTGATTCTTCTCATCTGTCCTAGTATTGGTGTACAGAGTTACCTGATACTAGTTGTTGATGGAAAATGGCAGGTTTCTATGGGATCAGTCGAGGTGCGCAAATGTTGGCCCTAGCACCATGGTTAACCAAAAAAAGGACTTTTGGATCTTGTTGTCTTAATTAAAGATATGTCAAATGTAGCAAAATATTCTGTAATCTTGTGATCTTAAACATCGTAGGTGGACAGTTGGAATTAAAGAGTTGCTAAGAAAAGAAAATAGGTCAAACAAACTGAAACAAAGAGTGTATCAATTAAACCTGAAAAATATTGATTTTTGTTGTGCTTTCACTAAATGATTGTGTTCTTTCATCATTAACTATTTTTTTTATGACAAAGGAAACCCGCAGCCGCTACCCTTTGGGTGAAAGCAGGGTAAAAACCCCGCTCCTATGCAATAGCGTGCAAACCACATAGGAGAGGTAACCTGCACTAGGCAAGCCTGGTGCGATGAGCTCGAAAAACAGCAAAACCCTTGCTTTTGTTGGCAAGGGGTTTCGAACATGAGACCTCCAACATGGAAGTCCCAAGCTCAAACCATTGGGTCACCCCAAAGGGTAAAATCATCATTAACTAATTTTAGATGAAGCTATTTGGCCACTAGGGAAGAACTTTTCAAAGGGCTAGTAGTTTGCTCTCTCAAAGTGTGTTTGTTCCCCCTTCTTCCTCACCCTAAGCAAGTCTTTGTGAGTTAACTCCAATAAGAAGGAAAAAAAAGGCGTTAAGAGACCCTCCAGCCCAACCCGAGACACTCTAAGATCCTTTAGTTTAATCTTAGCTTAGAAATATGAAAAATAAACACATTTTTCATAATTAACTGCATTCAACTTTGTCGTTTGCTTTTTTCAAATTCTATCAAGATTTTCCTCCAAATCTTTTTTCTTTCAGAAAAAAACCTACAAGCAGGGCTGATTTGCGAATGAGGAATTAGCATACCGACTCTCTTGCACCCAAGGGTGTGGGCTAGTGGTCGATGAAGCGGTTGAGAGTCATAAGAGATCATCTTGGCAGAGACAAAAATACTAGGTGATTCTTTTTTTTGATAAAGTCAAAAATACTAGGTGATTCTTTTCATTTGCCCCCGAGTGGAAAGTGGCAAGTATCCCATGGAATTAGTCGAAGTGTAGAAAAGCTAATCCAGACAGCACGGTCATCATATCTTGTGGTCCTAAATTAAAGATATATCACATAAACCAAAATATATTAAAGAGTTGCTAAAAAGGGAAAGGGACATTCTTTTCTAAACGGACTAAAAAAGAAAGTAGGTCAAGCAAATGGAAATAGAGGGAGTAACAATTAAATTGAAACTGAAAAATATTGATTTTAGTTGTGCCTTCCTAGTAGTTGTGCTTCTTTCATCATTGACTAATTTTTAGTGAAACTATTCGGCCACTAGGAAAGAACTTTTCAAAGGGCTAGTCATTTTATTGGAGGATACAACTCTTTGAGAGAGAAAGTTATCTTAAATATACAAATAGATATAGACTGTTTGATAAAAAGATATACTCCGTCCCTCCCTCCAGATTTGTAAAATGCACTTTGACTGGACATGAAGTTGAAAAAAGAGGGTAGGGAAGACGTTTGGAACTTGTGGCTTATAAGTTAAAAGTCGAAAGTCATAAGTTAGGAATACCCACCTTTTGACTTTTGACTTTTTCTTTTTGTACATTTTCAGTTTTAAAAAGTGCTTAAAAACACTGTGTTATCCAAACACTTCCAAAACCAAAAAAAAAAGCTTAAGTCAAAAGCCATTAAATATATGTCCAATCCAAACACCTATTAACACCATATCTTTTAACAAATTATCAGCAACGGATGTTACTTGTTAGTATGAATGACGGTAGCAATACAGCATTTGTATGAGAATCTAGAATCAGAATGAATTACGGTAGCAATATAGCATTTGTATGAGAATCTAGAATCAGATTAAGTAAAAAAAACATAAATGAAGTTACTCCATGGAATATATATTTCATATCCATATGCATAGAACTACCTTTATATATTTAAAAAATTCGGCCAGTCAAACTAATTGCTTAATTTTTCTCTAATGTATTTATGTTTATATGATTATTCTAGAAATTTCTAACACTTATTCCGGAAGGAATACAAATGGGAATAGCGAATTAATGAAGTATCATTAGAGATTACTGGTGGAAACCAAGGGAAAGAAAAGAAACATAAAAATGAATCTTATGAGGAAGCTTAAAACTTGAAATTTGTAATTGTTAACAGGTGATATAGGTGCAGCCCATGTAAGTTGTGACGAGTTAATATCAAAAAAAGGTAACAGATTTGAGTTTAGGGGTGCTGGCTGTGGATTATGCTATAAAGTAGATGTTCCCTTCTTCTTCTTTTTTTTGCTTTTCTTTGGTTACTTTTTTCCAGGTCATATTGTTAGGGCGTGATGTTATCTAACAGACGATTGGGATGACTATCATTTATTAACTGAAACAGAAAATGTAAGGAAGCAGATGCACCCCCGATGTCTAGTCATCTAACGTTTCTTGCTAACATAACAGAAGTAGCTCCATAGATTGAGTGATTTTTCCTTTGATTGGTAATGATAAGGCTATTCATAGCAATTGCATGCTGCAAAATGTGACTTCTGTTTGAAGGAAGTTCTCTCACAAAACTCAAAAGGTTGGAAGACCTTTCAATGAAAAGGATCATAGCGAGAAATCAACAAATAAAAGAAGAGGACACAACCAGCAATTTACACATATAAAAGAATGCTCGAACATCAAAAGCAAGGACTTGCACACTTAAATAAGAAGTACAGGTAATAAGAGACCAAACCTCATCAGGTATTAAGCGATCCGCCTCTTCAGGGGAAACCTCCTTAGTCAACTGTTCAAGGACATTTCCCAAAACCTTAAGAGTCGCTAAAACCTTTTTCCTTTGGACAGTCTTACGCTCCAACCTATTTTTAAGAAAAAATAGAAACGCAACATATCAACCAACTAAAATAACATCTCAGCAAAAGGACAAATTTATTTAAAAATAAAATTATAAGGTAAGTGATTTTATTAGAAACAGAAAAATCTCCAGTACACCAGTAGTTACAAAAGACATTATTTCTAAGATCTACTAAGAGAACTAGTCAAATGGGTCCAAACACAAGTAAATTGCACTCTTGGCCCCAGCCCCCCCGGCCCCTGTATCTAAGATGAGTTTGAATCTGTCCTCATTCTTGGCAATTATATCTGCCTGAAAAATTCATTCAAGAAGGACTATGACCTCCCAACATGTCATTGAAAGGCGGCTAACCAAGTGTCCTTTGACCACTCCCACAGAGGTCCATAAATCCCCTTAAAATTCCACCCAATTCTATTGCCAATTTTCTGAACCGCACCCCTGACATGAACTCCCGCTTGTTAACCTCCATAGACTCCAATTATCTATCATCCCAAAGTATAAGTACTCCTCCTGCACTTCTCTGAACCGGAATAGTCACACTTCACCCACTCCCAGTATCCAACAACGTCTCCATTTTTGTTTCTTGAATACATATTACATTCATACACTATTTTTCCTACCCCAAACTTATTCCCCCTCCCTCCCTAAAGTCAAGAACTTCTTGCACTCTACCCCTTTTGCATCGTTAACTATGTATATAAGCAATTCTAACACCTTACCCTCCTCCCTTTCAAGAAACACTCCTGAAAATTCCCCAGACCTAAGGAATTTCTCTCCCACCCATCTCATAAATTTTCTTCCATCTTCATTGTTGGCTAAATGCCTCACATTAGCTCTCTATGAGCCCAAAATGTCATTGTCAGTGCCAAGAATCAGTTGTGACCGGTCTGATTGCTGAAAATCAGCCCCTCTCCCCACAGAACAAATGAATTTGGAGTTGTTTGTGATCCCTGAAGCCTTTCCCAACCATGTATATCGATAGGGGGGAAGGAGAAACAGAAATCATTTTAGCTTGATCAGACAGGAGAAAAGAGATCCTTGTGCTTCTATCACGGATTCTTATTCTTCGTTGAGTTTGGACAGACTACAGAAGATACAGGGAAACTATCACGGCCTGTAAACTAAAAAATGTTCCGTTGCTTTTCAACCTAGAAGCAACAAATAGTATTTATGGGAAACAGAAATTTCATTTCAGAGCAAGAAGACAAGCACCAAGCAGACATGATAACATAGCAAACAATAAAGTGAAAAATGTAATTCAGGCAGCCATGCAATTTGGTAGAATACAACCACAAAGATCTTCTTTTAAAATCATGTAAACATTTCATTAATCACAAGGCCAAAAAAAGGCCATATACAAGTGGTATACCAAAAGGTAAAGAACCTACAAAAAGAAAATTACAGAGGTCTTCTAGAGGATAACACAACTGAAAAAGAGAACACTAAGAGTAACATCACTTACTCTCCCAGATTACCACTGAAGACACCAGATTCCCTCAATTTCAGTTCCTCCTCTCGTAATTTATCCACATTATGCCTTTCTCGGTATTGTTTGTAGAATTCTTGTAAGAGAGTGATATCCTGGCTTCTATCAATTGTCCCACCCTCCCGCTTCGCAAGCTTTTGCTATAAGATTAGGCAAGAGATGGGAAGGGAATCAGAACTGAACCAATATCCAAAACATTGTAAACACACCATAAAACATGCTAAAATTCAACTGCCAGAATTCACAATGCACAGGCTAAGTGGAGTTCCTGCACATCTGTAAGAATAGAAGTCTTGACACCAGAAATGATAACAATACAAAATGGAAGAAACAGGATTTCACATAACTCTAGATTTACCTGACACCAAAATCAGTGGATCTATCCAAATAGCGATACTGGCACTGAGAAGGACCAAATACTTCATATATAGAACACAAGAAATATTTGAATACTTCATGAAAATCCCTTTTTCATATTCCTCTAACAGAGTGATGCATATCATGAGTACACAAAGAAAAAAGTCACACACATACCTTGATTACAGACATCAGACCAGTCTTGAACTGCAAAACACCCCTCCCCTCACTGTTAGGATCCAAATTTTGAGCCAAGGAATAGGCATGCTCACATACTGCAGCAAATTCACCAAATTGCCAACAGACAAGTTTATTAGTCCAAGCATCGACAGACTGCATATCAGCTTTCTAAATTAATCAATCAACTATGTCTCAATCCAAATTTTAATGAGGTCAGCTATATTAACCATTTGTAGTCATTCCACCGTATTCATATTTCAAAAATCAGAGAACTCGTCATATTTAGACAATTCTTACATTGGTTGACAAACCAACCATAACCCTCCTATTTGTGCTTGGACCCTCCTATGCTATTTGAAGCTCACATAGACTGAGTTTGCATAAAGTTTTTCAAGAAAATGCATAAAAGGATCTTGTAAATTAGGTCTAGTTCCAAATTCACAACCCAAAAGTATAACACAAAGGAAGAAGGATTGCCTAAGTCTTATAAAGAAGACCACCGATCTTATTCACCTCCGATGTGGAACTTTTCATTCTTCAACACCCAACCTCACGCCCAGCTCTGGACATATTTGAATTAGGGGCCCAACATAGGATAAAACGGGTCATTCTCAAATTCAACCCCAAAAGGTAGCTCAAAGGGAGGAGGATTGTCCAAGCCTTATAAGGAGACCACCCAACACTCTGTTTTTTTTTTTTGAGAAGGTAACAGTTGTGTTTATTGACAAGTCAGTACATGGGTTGCACTGAAACCATATTTACAGCAAAATAAAAAAGACATCTAACTGACTCTACTTCTAACAAGATCTTAGGATATCTATAATTGAGTCAGTGTCCTCTAAGTATATTTGTTTACACCAGAAACAAAAAAGTCTAACGCAATTTAGTTTGATCATCTGTAGATCACAATTTTTGCTGTCAAAACATCTTGAATTCCTTTCCTTCCATATAGTCCACCAGATACATGCCGGGACAATTCTCCATCTGTCTTTGTCAGCAGCTCCTATTCCTGCTTCCTCCCAACTATATAGCAAATGAGTTATTTTGTTAGGCATGACCCAACTATTACCCCTAAGGCTATAGATCACCCAACTCTCTAAGCACAATTTGGAACTTTTTTCATTCTTCAACACCCCATCTCACGCCCAGGGACTGGTGCATGGGCAATTTTAATTTGAGGACTCAACATTGCATTAGATGAGTCATACACCACAGAATGCTCCACTTTTTTGAGAAGAAATACACTATAGAAAACACATTGAATGACCTAAAATTTTACAATTCCTCCAACAACCAAACCATAAGGGGTCATTTGGTTGGGAACAAGTTATCCCATGATAAGGGATTAGTTATCCTGCGATAACTTACCCACCATGTATATGGTATAACTTATCCCATAACTAAGATATAAATGGTGGGATAAGTTATCCCAAACATGACAACCAAATAAGACCAAAATTTTATCCCAAGACTATTTTTTTATACCGGGACTATTTATTCTTATCCCTCACACCAAACCACACCAAACGACCCCTAAATGTTTCTTCATTTTCTAAACTGAGGAACTGGAACCCACTGCTAAGATCTAACCACTCATGCAATGGGACTCAATCA
This sequence comes from Solanum lycopersicum, assembly GCF_036512215.1. Taxonomy (NCBI): domain Eukaryota; kingdom Viridiplantae; phylum Streptophyta; class Magnoliopsida; order Solanales; family Solanaceae; genus Solanum; species Solanum lycopersicum. The sequence continues at coordinate 1,336,318 of NC_090800.1, forward strand.
ACATGAAAATAATTGACATAACCAACCGTTCACTTGTCCAACAAGGGAAAGCAGAAACATTTAGTCCTAATTACTTAGAAGCTTCTCATGCCACATTTTGCTATATCTTGGATCTCAATACCAAGATAACTGACAAAACTAAAACTATCTAAATTATAAATTCTACAGAAAAGAACAGTTCAAGCGGTCATATTTCGATGCCATTACATAAGAGCGAATCTCGATCATGTTTCCCCCCTAAACTTACGTTATATAATACATGTCATCTATGATCAAGTTCTGGATATTTCTATTTCATTTCAACAGAGCAAACAAGAAATGAGCTCAGAACATACTTGCGTGCCCAGGCATGAATAGCCAATAAGATCCATAAGAAGAGATCACTTACGTATTCTGGACACATTAGGGGCCTCATCTTGAATCTCGTCCGCAGCTCTTAGAATGTCATCTATATCCCTGTTATTCGCAAGCGAGGATGGGACATTCGCAGCAATCCCTCCTGCCGATCTCCCAGCGGCAGCCCTATGACCACGCAGTGCTGCTCGCACCAACCGTTCCCATAAATCTTCCACTCGAGACATCTCCTACAAAATCTCAAAAGAAAATCAAGAAGAAAACCATTGGTACCAGTTAAAATAACGGGGGTACAGAAAAGAAATTCCAGCATATTTAGCATACCAGAGAGAAAATGGAGAAGGAATCGAGTAAAATCCAACATCAAAATTTTCAAATAGGAAATCAAGTAAAATTTAACACCCAAAATAATGAAAACTCTAAACTCTGTCATCAAAATGTTTGTTAATGGAAATCCATCTTAATCCAAAACATCTTCAGACGCTTCAATTTGCCTTTGTCCAGCAACCAGATAAAAAGCTCAAATAAGAATATTTAACAGTTAAGAAAACGCAAAGCTAGATTAGATGGGAAAATGGTGAATAAAATCGCAAAAGTACAAAAACAAAAATAAACGGAAATAAAATTAAAAGGAGAATGTGAAGAACCAAAAGAACAAAACTAAGGAATTTTTAAATTAAAAAATGATCCGAAATTGCCAAGAGAAACCCATCATGAACCCAAGAAAGTGAACAGCTACAAATATAGAAACACATAAACATACACTCAAACATTACTATTCCATTTTCCCTCCACCTGAATTCTAATGATATTTCCTGTTTCGGAGCATCCAAAATGCTTGACATGTCCTCCCACCAATAACTCTTATTATTCTGTACAACTTTCACAACATAGGCTCATTTAACAAACTTGAAATAAAAATTTTGATACAATTTTTTTATCAACCACAGTTACATGCATCTCAAATACTAATTTAATGTTTTCTCTTGCGAAAATTTATCCAGCACACAAGTAAAGCTAATTCAGTATACAGTCCATACCCTAAAATATGATGATGGGGATTAAAAAATTATCAAACAAAATTTATTTAAGAGAAATGTGTTGTTGTTTTATACTGTTATTTTTGGACTTTGCTCGATTAAGGACTCATCTCTGTCCCCTTTATGTTACTATTAATGAAAACTTTACTTGATCAAAAAAACAGTGCGAATTATATTTTCTACATTATTGAAGTGAGTTGATAACTAAAATCTCCAAGTTCAAATCCAAACGAAGACAAAAAACACTAGGTGATCTTTGTTCAATCCATGATAGACAGAGTTACTTGAGACTCAGAGTTGTGCTCAAACACCAGTGTTAAAAAAAAACCAAAGACATCAACTTTTGCACATCGTCAAGTAAAATTAAGCATCAAATTTTCCTCTTTAACTGAAAAAAAAGTATTCCTAAATGACACTAGAACAAAAGAAAACAAAAGCATACATTGGCAAAAATAAATTAAATTCAACAATTAACTGTACAAAAACACAACTTTTTTTCCTTACACCATTAAAATCTAATCAAATTCAAAAAATTTAACTCTGCAAAAGAATTAACTTTTTTCCTCACAGTATTACTATATTTAACAAACAAATTTCAAATACTACACACTATTAAAATTAAATTAAAATTTCATAAATTTAACTATGGCAGCGAAGTTAAATTCATAAACATATAAACACTACGTATCAGCAATCTACACAGACGTAAATCCATGAAAACTAAACGCGTATGAAATCAAAATCAATAGGAACAAAAAATGAAAAAATGTAGACAACTTACCTGATTGGAGATCTCGCCGGAGAATCACCGGAGAAGCAGAGATTAAACCCTAGAAAAAATTTTGAGCTGAAGAAAAATGGAGGAAAATGGAAAAAGGACTAATTGTGTAAATAATGAGATATTTGTGGGTGAATTTTGAAATGAAATTGAAAATAAGAGGAAATTACAAAGAAAATTGACCGGGTATAGCCGGTGGATTTTACCGGTCGATTTGAATACTTAACGCGGAGAAGAAAATAAGACCATAATTAAGGAGATACTTTTCTTTACTTTTATTCTACTTTTCTTTATTTATTATAAAAAAAAAAAATCGAACATATCGCGGACGTTAAAATTAATCTATGAAAATATGACTCGTTAAAATTAATATATACAAGAATCGAGTATACACAATATACAAACAACCTACAGCTCACCAATCCTCAACCAACACCCCTATTACAAGGACAATCAAGACCTATATTTGAACCCGCAACACAAAATATAGCATCCTCCTATAATGGGACGTCGGTACGAGTAAAAATGTACTGGTACGTAAGGTGGAAAAATAGAATCCTAAAAGTTTGTGATAAAATGGGTAATAGAGATACCACCCGAAACTTAAACTCCAATAACCTCCATTGCTAAAATTTCAACTCATACTAAATAAATATGCATGGTATAATAGTGTAATCATACGTCGTGAATATATATAGAGAGAGAGAGACAAGTTCACCATACGAAAAGGCAAGTTTAGATAAAGAGTAAACAACATAAAAAGACTTAAAAGATTGAACTTGTATTCGAAGTGTATCATTTCATCGTGAAATCGACTCCAACCTTTGTTAAATTTATTATTGCTACGACTATACTAAACTTGAATTCGAAGAGTAGGATTAGACGTGATCGTAAGTACTTTGATAGAGATATCTTGTGAGCAGGGGCAGAGCTAATACTTATAAATGGTTAAAATAATTTTTATGTATATATAGTACATGTCGAACCCCTGGCTATCTATTTTTACAGATTTTAAATCCCGTCATTGAAAATTCTGGCTCTGCCTCTGCTAAGTTGTGGGTCAAATCGAGTTACATATTTAGATCAAATCTAATTTTACTGTACATCCATGTATCATATGCTAAGGTTTTCAGCCTATACTATCTGTAACACTATGCAAAAGATTATAAAAATAACTAAAAAAGATCAAATGTTTTTAAAAAATGTAAGAGAATGATTCCATTAAGGAATTTTCACCAAAAAAAAAAAAAGTGATATGGTATTTGCCCAAAAATGCTGCTATCACCACTAGATAATTACAAAGGCAGCAGCTTACAATGTGAATGAACAACAATTACAAGCATTGAAGGATGAATGTTAATGATGTAGCTCTATTCATGTCAAGAAACTCTAGTCCTTGTTTCGAGAGGAACGATCTTTACGTTGACCACCAAGAATACGAGAAATCTGAAGACCTCTACTGAATGCTTGGTTGAACAGCATACGTGTTTGAAACTCGGATACAAATGGAAACCAAGCCAGAAAAGCAACCGGAGTGAACAGAAGCAATCCCATCACAATCTCATAGCCACGAGCTAGAGTTCGAACTGATCCCCAGAATCCAGCTCTCCGAACAACAGGTTTCAATGCTTGAGCAATCTGAAAATAAGCGCGGATTAGATCCCTTGCACTACTTGTACATGGGGATGTACTTGCCTCCATAATAGTACAGATAGCTGGATTTGTGCAGTTGATAGTATTGCCTACTAAAATTCTTATCGACAGGACGAGATATATAAGCAGCCAACAAAGAGTACAAAAGGTACTACGACTTCCTAAAACACATGTTAATTACTGTTCATTGAAGGAAAACGTCGTGTTTTAATCCTTTGTCTATGCTCACTATTCAGTTGTAATAAAGGAACAATTCTAATATATACGCAGAGTATGGAAAATTTATAGCACCAACAATATGAGAACTTAATGTATAATGCTGGACAAGAAAATACATGAAGAAGATCATAATAAGGATGATGACTAACCAGAAGCATGCCCCAGCCAGTTGGCAAGAAAGCGAGAACACATATAACCATGTCTTCAGGAGTCATCTTGAGCAGTGTCATCAGAATCACCAGGGTTGCGACGAATGTTAAGAATATCAATCCCTTTATAAGACGGAACACGAGTTGGAGATTTGCGCTGAATTTTCGTCGACCAACAGATATTGTCTGAAAAAGATAGCAGCATAAATAATACTTGTCAGAGTATATTAATTAAAGGGGTGGTTATTGACAATTCCAGTTGGTCATTTTTGAGTCAAAGCAACAGTAAAGAGAAGTCTGATGATCCACTCATTGTCATGGCTCAAAGGGGTTTTGAAGGTTACTTGCAATGGTTTAGAACCTGAAGCTGCTGTTGATCCCGTTTTATTTGAACATTCCATATTTATCAGGTAAGCAATTTAAAAGCATCACATGATTCGGAAACAGCTTTGAAACGTATAGAGATCCATCGATTCCCTTTGGATATGATATACATTGGATGAAGCAGGCAGAGACATGCTCTTTATATTATCGTAACAGCATAATACATAAACGTGTCATTTAACTTGTCCTCAACTGACATCTATGCCCTCTTACTTTGAGTGTGCACTAGTAAACACTTGTATAAAATTGAACTAGACACATTCTTCCTACGTGACAATTTTGTATCTTACATGGAATCCTACGTGTATTACGCCACACATAACGCATGTGTCTACTTGTGCACACCCAAAATTGGAGGGATGGAGGACATCAACAACCAAGTTAAAAGACATATTTATGCATTATGCGATCTGTAATTTATCCTGTATAGATTCTTGTAACAAATTATATGCAGAATTTGGTCTTACCTTCATGACAAATAGTACCAGAATTATTACTAACCATGATGCACCATAAACCTGCGATCCATGCATAAATATTAGAATATAGCCTGATATCTATTTAAGAGCAAAGAGAGAAGGATCAAATACATGGCATACCAGAAAACTCTGATTTTTCACTGTGATCTTCAAGTGATAGACGAGCCCATACTGATAGATAAAGAAGCGCAAAGACAACAAAATTTCAGCAACAATACCGCGTATTCCAGAATGCCTAAGATGTTCTTGTTCCTCCTCCCACCATGATTCCCAACTTTTCTCAGGGGGGACACCAATACCTCCTCTGTTACTTATCCACTTATTCCAATCAGTCCAATCATCAACTATCTTTTGCCATTCAAAACCAGAGGGGTTGAAGAGGAAGGGAGCAAAGAGCCAGGTTCCCACCATGAACCACATTGAGACAGTGATTAAGATATATGCAACAGCTCCTCTGTTTTCTTGACCAAAAATTTGATACACGAGTAATAATATCATTAGCTCAAGTCCCTTGACGAAGTGGCTACGGGAGTAGAAGCGATAGTTATCAGCAAACTTCGCATGAAAGACCACAAAACCACGACCAGTAGGCCTATACTTTGCACCTCCATGGAGTAATGTTCTTCCATAATAATGGGTCTTAGTCCCAAGTGAAAACGTGAAGAATACAGGTGCCAACTGCAGTTGCATCAGTATAAATTCACTGAGTGCAGTGCGGAATCCCTTTTCCAACCCAATCTCCATCATCATAGGGAGGGCCATCAAAAACCCAATTTGCACAAACGACTGAGAAGCAAGAGCCACTTGAAGAGGCTTGTTGTTTTTAATAGCTGGTTCTTTGCTGAGTCCTTCCTCAAGTCCACTAAGGACAAGGTAAAGGCGGCCATAGAGAAACACATACACGGTGAGAACTGTAATCTGCAAAAGGCAAGCAGAAAAAAGTCAGGGGTAAACCATTTTCTTTGGAAACAATACAACCACTACAACACAGTGAATTTTGAGCTACATACCAAGGTACTGAAATAGAAACCGATGGTAGTGAAATAACATGATAACATTCTGAAATAATCGAAACGATGTCCAAGCCTGTATAAATCCCGACTCAGGGTCTGTTCTCCATTGCCATTCGCTATTTTGGCTTCAAATAGAGATATTTGATTAAGCCCCACATCCCTCCCTTTACCAACTTGAATGTACTCATGATGAGTAACATTGCCTTCACGAAGTGTAGAATTAAAGCCTAAACAAAAACCGTAAACGAAGAAATTAGGTTTATCAAGTAAAATTACACAAGTAGATGAAAAAGACAAACATTGAGGTAAAGATGTTCAAATTTCAAAAAGTTTGGACCTACCAGCAAATATGTCCTCACTTAAGTTGATAATCTTAGAAGCTTTGCTAATCCCACCCCTTGTAAGGTGGAAAAGTCTGTCAAAAATATCAGGGTGGCCATAATGGAATCGAACCCTGAAGAAATACATAGTGGAGGTTATTAAATAAAAATGGAGAAAGAGCCAACATTTGTATAGAACTTTGTACTTGGATGAACAGAGTCTAGTCAAAACAAATTTTAAATGAAAGAGAAGCACATAGTAAACTAACTGTAACACATCAAGGACAAACGCCGACTAGCATTTGGAGAGGGCTAAGATTACCAAATGCCAATTTATTTCATAATCTACAATTCCACATAATTGCTTGTTATGAATGAACTATGTATACTCCAGTAGACCTCAGTTTTAAGATGTCTTAAAACAGTTTATAACAGACCTGCAATGGTCCCAACTAAGTTTTAAGCTTTATCTTGCACAGCTTTGAGGTCTCGCCAAGTTGGAACGAGGTACGAGACTATAAGTTACCTTATATATAATAAGTAGCAACACCATAAAACGGATATCTAAATGATTGAATCCACCAAACTATCTCACTACATAAAAATCAGCTAAGAAGACAACATTTATTATTTATATAAATGGATAGCACAGTTCTCTTGTAAAGGGCTTACTAAATTAGAAACAGAAACAAGGATGAACACTGGAAATTAAAATTCTTACTTCAGAGGGTTTGCCAACAGTCTCTGGCCTATTGTCACAAAACTTGTCTCTTGATTTGACATAAACCAAGCGAGAGAAGAAACACTGCATCAGACCAAACAAGCGATAAGTATTACTAAACAATTTTATCTTATTTTTGAGAATGTAACATTTTTTGTATAACTATTTGCTGCATAAAAACTGCAGCTGTCCATACTTACAAGGGACGATAGGAAGATGTACTAATCTATAGCCTACTTACAGAGATACTAATAATACAGATACCAACTCAGAACAAGTGAAATAATACTGTAACAAGGGTTACCTTCCAGTAAATATGTGCTCTCTCAGCCCAAGTATAGTAGGGAACCTCACACCATCATGTTTCTTAAGAAATTCTTGGAGCAAATTCCTCACTTTTAAGGCTTCCTCCATGTAGTTATCCTAGAAATGAATGTTAAATGTCAGCTTGGAGAGATTGAAATCAACATCTTATATATTGTTATGAGGACATACCTGATTCATATCTATAGTCTGCAGCCCCTCTCCACGAGTGAATATAATAGCATGATTCTGGTTTTCAGGCTTTCCCTCACCCAAGATAGCAGGACCTGGAAGTTTTATGCGGTAGATAACCTAAAAGCAGAAGACAGATTGAAATTAGAAGGTTTTGTATTATACAAAAAACTATACTGGTCTGGCTAGTGTAACTTCACAAGAATGTCTACACTGCTTTTTAAATAGTATTCCAAAAACTGCCTTCTATTTTAAGAGACATTTAAACAAGTTCACATGCATTCAAGTTGTGATTAGTGATGCTAAGAACTACAAAGGAGGCCACTCTTGAGAAATAAAAGCATATTGACATCTTCCAATAAGAGATTCTGGCATGGTAAGGGCTTCAAACGAGTGTAAATGGAATAGCATTTAACAAGTTACTTCCATAAGGCAAGATAAAACAACCACCACAACAATAATACCATTTTTTAAAAATAATATGCCTCAGTTGGGTAGCTATATGACTCCTCACTGACCATGTAGCTCCATTGAAGGGCAAGAAATCTAGACTATTTTTCCTACTGAAAGAAATATATGTACTCCCTCCGTTTCAATTTGTTTGTCCAATTTTGACTTGACACAAAGTTTAAGAAAGTAAAAAAGATTTTTGAATCTCGTGGTCTTACATAAAGATATGCAAATCTTGTGGTCTTAAACATGTCATGTGGAAAGTCAGAATTAAAAAGTTGCCAAAAAAGGAAGAGATGCATTCTTTTGTATACGGACTAAAAAAAAGTAGGACAAAAATTGAAACAAAGTGAGTAATAATTATGACAGATTATTTCACACTTCCTTCTTACCTGATCCAAGTTTTGACCAGGCTCAGTAGAATGTGAATTTGGCAGAGCAGCTTTGACAAGAGTGGAATAGTAGGCCTTTGGATTAACTTTCTTGGACCTATCTTTGCTTGGTTCTTCAATTTCATCAATATAAGCAACACGCATAGATGGGTACCTTCAACAAGAATATATAGAGGTTAGCAAATTGCCTTATCAGATGGACTATCTAAAAGTGTTTAAACATACGTAGTCATAAGCCGCAGAATATCTTGTGCACGTTGATCACCAGATCGCTTGTGAATACCATATAGCTGGCATGAAACAACATACGTAAATTTCATATCAGCAACTGCTTGACATTGTGCCCACAGAGACCGTTCTCCCTTCATCTGATCGTCATTTAATTCGATAGCCTTATACCCCTCCATCAAATCTGTTAATGGAAATGTAAATGACTTCTCAATACCGGTGAATACAATGTCAGAAGGTAGTCAGGGATTCTTTGGTAGTAGTCAATTACCATCATCCTGGGCCATGTCAAGGAAAGATTGAAGCTCTAGAGCTCTGCGGTAATACATCATCCCTCTCACTAGAAATCAGGCAATGCATCAATGTATCAGATGTGTCAACAAATTGAGAAGTAGTCTTACTATAGATTGCTGGAGTGCAAGTTTAGATGGAGTAAAAAGAGGATTTAAGAAGAGGAAGAGGATAAACTAGAAAACATCAGCATAAATTAAGAGCAAGAACATTGCCTCATATGCACCAAGCAAATATGAACTCCATACCAGTCCTAGTTAAAGTCTGTCCTCTATATGAAGCCCAATGACGGAGATTTTCTTCTAACTCAGGAGACCATTTAAACCTAAGGTCGTCCTCACTTATGCAGTCCGCACGTTCAAGGAAATTGTTCCATTCATCTGTATGCCACCATTATCAGTTTAGTGAAAAATGAGAAGTAATCAGAAAATTACATTTGAACTTAACAGACAAAGGGGAAAAATCACTAACAGTAGAGCATGCAACAGACATCTTGAAATCCAAGGTGAACAAACAAACCTGGATAAATTTTCTGCAAATAGAACAGAATGGAAACACCATCTTCATTTTGTTTATCCAAATCATCTGATGAGAAAAGCACCTCCTCCGTGTAGTATGGGGTCAAGACACTATTAAGTAAGGACGTTCAAGAAACAAGTCAGACTGGTAAGCTAATCGCCTATGCTTCACGTCAGTTGAAGAAACACGAGAAGAACTACCAGATGCAACATTTGAAGTATTTAGAATTTTCAATGGCAGTATGCAAGTAGCTCAGCATGTCAACCAAATTAATTAAGAAAAGTGCTTTTTTACATTACAACTTACTACCCATTTCCTCATTTTCCGCAATATTCAATATCCTCTAAAATTTGCTGGAAAAGCAATTTTTCCCTTAAAATCCCAGCATGTAAATACAAGGATGATCTGTCCACTATAGGACTACAGGCACATCATGATACCTCATTTACTCTGCCTTTTTTTCCCTAATGATGAATTCATGTTTAGTTGACTTCATATGCACTATAAGCGATGTTAAGAAATGAACATTGACCCTAACTCAACCTCAAAAGCTAGCTCATGAAGCGAGTATTGCCCAAGATCATGTAAGGAGACAAACAAGCCCTGCCTTAACCAATGCGGGACAACGTAACACCTCCTCAAACATCCTGCTCTTCCAAGTGAAGTGTAGACACAATATTAATGGGGCACAACATTGGAAAATGCAATTGGAGATAAAAACATTATCAATACTACCTATAATTAACCTCCATCTTCAGCAACAATCACTAGCCAAAAGTAATTTGTGCAAATTACGATGAAAACATGTTATCATTGCAATGCACCAATTGACAACAGGAAAGGCGAAAGACCATCAATAAACAAAGCCCAAGGACTTACGAGAAAGAAAGCATATTGCGGACTTTTGGTGCTGTGGGCATGTCCATGAACAATGAATTGGAGAAGAAGGATATTCGCCTCCTAGCTTCTAAGTTGGATGGTACATCCATTGCAGACTCCTTTACTGTAAGCAGCAAATACAATCTTTTGATCTGTGGAAAAGTAACATCATTTAGAAAAGGAACATGAACACTAACTGCAAATATATTTTTCTCAACTTTACTTACCTTCTCTTTCCAAGCTTCTGATTCAGGAGGGGGGAATTTGATAGCTCCAGCAGAAGCAAATAACTGATATTGCTGATCAAGAGGGATCATTCCTTCATACCCTGGGGCTCCATGGATGGAATCTACCAAGCTGTATGGTTGAAAAGAAAAATGCCCAAACAGTATTTATCACCATTCACCAAATTCATGAATAATCTGCACGATTAACGATTATAGGCCAAAGAAAAACCTTGATAGTTGATCTTCCATCATTATATCTCGCGTAACAACTTCCAGCATGTCTTGGAATAGAAGTACAACTTGATCCCTGTCCTCCTGCCTATTTTCTAGCTGTTAAATTTCAGAAAAATCAATTTCAGTTCAATATTTCCCAATTTATCAGCAACAAAATTTGATGGCTAAAGATATCCATAAAGTGACAATTAAAAAAATTCAACAAGACTGGACTTTGAAAACTTACCAAGTATTTTATGAGCTTAACAAACAGATCATACAGGCTGGGAAGAGAACTCATCTTGTACTCACTAATTAAATTACCAGCCTCAATATGCTTGTCAACTTCTGAGAAGATATACTCTATAACCCTAAATAACAACACAAATTGAGAAGTCACAACATGAGAAATATACTGAGCAAAGGAAAAGCAGCATTAATCACTATATTCTTGCAGAAACTTACTCCTTCTCACGACGACCTGAAACCAAAACTTTTATCACATTGCGAAATGAAGCATAGCACTCACAAACAGCAGATGACATATATGGGTCAGCCTCAATCCTCTTTTTCAGCTCACGGTCCTTTCCGTTGCTATCCTTAGCCATATCCACTGCTATTGGAATCTATTCATACAATTTGAGTGCATCAGGAATCAAGTGGAACAGATATGCCATCAGCTACTGATTTTTGATGAAGACAGGAATCATTCAAAATACACAATAACAGTAAACCCCAAAATACATCAATTTTAAATGACCAAACAAATCCAGTCTAGTCAAACGGAATGCACAATCATTGACCAACACTGGGAAATAAGTTTTTCTTTTAGTACAATACTATTAAAGAAGTAAAATCTTTTACTGAGATGCAGCAAGTATGAGACTAGATAATTAAAAAAAAAAAAAGAGAGAGAAGAGAAGAACCTTGCTAGCAAGCAAAAATGGTGGCCATTGCACGAGATCCAACTCACGATCAGCCCAGTAAGGAACAAGCAAAAGATCCATCTCACTGGAAATCAATGCAAGTGTAAAAGTCATGCATAATTTAGATTGACAAAGAAGGATGTTGGATCACTGGGTTGTTGTTGTTGCAATAAGGATGATGGAAGGGCCAAAATGACGTGTGACATTTCCGAACTTACCGATTGCTAATAAGATCTTCCTCTCTAAAACTTGTGATTATTTTATTCCACAATTGAGCAAACCTTGCAGCTTCTTTTTCCTTGTTGGATGGCACCTAATATATAATGACATTTTATAAAGTTCACAAGTTAAAACTTCCTGATCACTTCCTTCTCACTATTAATAAGCTTAAACAAATACAGATATTAGAAGCCAATGACAAGGAAAAAGGAACCTAACCCTGGCGAAATTTCGAGAGAATGTTGCTTTTAGTCCTTTCTTTTTAGGTTGCTCACTCTTCTCCTCTGGTATCAAACAAGCATTAAAAGCACCGGGCAAAGACTGGAACCTGGACCTCAGCATGCCTAAAGTTCGAATCTGAAAGCAAGACAAGAAATTAGAGGCCAATAAAGAAACCTAAGATGTTTGTTGGGAGCATTCAATCCATCAAAGTACGAGTCTGCAAATATAGCTGCTACTGAGGTTCAAATCACAATTTTTTCATAAACAACAGCTTTGGATTAGCCCATAAACTTTACCATGATATGGCAGATAAGAACGAACATTGAAAAGATTCTAAGCTACTGAATACACATAGATTAAACCAAGCATATTATTTCTTACATAGCTTAAGAAGAAACGGACATAAATTGGTGACATGTTCAGCATTTAAATATGAATTTTCTTACTGGCACTTAAGTCAATCAGGTTGCTAGAAAACACCAAGCTCATATCAAAGTCAGCCCAAAATATAAAGATCACATCTAAATATATTAGCTCCTCATCTTCTTTTGTTAGAATTTGCAGAAACAGCTTATACTTAAAACTAAGCAATCTATAATATGTTCATTTTTCAGTTAATCCAAGATCATTACCCATCAAAACAAAATCATTACCCATAAAATCCAAGGTTAAGACAGACAAAAAGACCACAAAAGTGAAGCAGTTCAACCACCAACCTCTCCAAGCCTGCGAAATGCTCCATAAATACCACCGAATATTGTGGAGAATATGGCATACCATATCTGAGCATCCATGAAATAAACCTACAATAGAATAAATATGACCAGTGTTTAAACTCTAGTATTACACCACGCCTCCGTTAAAGATTATCCAAACGAGGAGGAGAATCCTACAAGGATAACTGGAGCCCAAAGAGCGATAACAACACCAATGTTGCTGCTTGCTGCAAATTAAATAGCCACATTAGGACCACGAGGAGAGGAGAATAATATCAAATAGCATAAAGTTCAAGTCAAGCTCATTACCATGGGGGAAAAATTCATGCCACTGGTAAGTGGTAATGTGGACATTCATAACTTTTTTTGTTGGTTCCACTAAAGGCTTTATCTGCAGCAAACAACTTTTCAGTGTCAGTATGACACATAAAGCAGGCGACTTTTACGAACACATTATATTAATTTGTAGATAAGGAAAACAATGTGAGGAACTGGGTCATTTTTCTCTTTTAGCATGTACTCCTTGTCAGTTGTCACATTCAGCAGCAATCTCCTGTTAATGCTTATTTAATAAATCACAAATCTGGTCTAACATTTCAAAAAAAATAAACGTAACTGTAAGTATTACACTACAAAATTTCTGTTATTAGAAGAGCACGCTTAACTCATGAAGCCCTGCAAGACAACTGTAATTTGGGGTACATGTTCTTTTGTGTCCTTGGAGTGAACTGGACAATAACTAAATCAACTTTTGACTTTTGAGACGCTGAACAGTTGGGAAGGAGTGGGAAGAAGAGGGACAGAGGATGATTGGTGAAAATACATCCCAGTATATGGTGGACTGTGTGGAAAGAAAGAAACTCAAAGCATTCTGAGATAGAAGCAATCACATCCAGAAAATCAAGATAAACTGTCTCGCTCTTTTGTTTTTGGTGTAAACAGGAACTAATGGGGGTTATAATAAAAGATTTAGCAGTTTTATAGTTTCATAGGAGAAGTGGTAAGTTCTTTGTTTTTCAGCTTTTTACTCATCATAGCACCGTTTGGACTGTAAAACCCGTCTCTAATCCCTCTAATCCATTGAAAGATGGATTTTTTGTGATATATTAAATAGTTACCTTTACCTCAAAAAGACATTTCTATTATTTGCAAGCAATCCTTCAAAGAGAACAAATAATTTTCGGGAGAAATGCTAATTCTAATGAATCAAAGACTCGTCAAATTCATGTTCAAGTTAATGGTGATACGAGCACACATAGTTTAGCAATGTGAAGATATGACCCTTGTGTTTAACTCAACCCAAAAATGAGATCATGAATCGTGAGGACAGGATTGCCCAAGACCATAGAAGAAGGCCACAACTCACCAATGTGAGATTTTACACTCCCCCGGGACTAGAAAACTCAAGTGTGAATAACATAATATGGGGTCCAACATGGAAATATACCCCAAAAAAAGAAAAAAAGAGACTAACGGGTTTGGCTCTTGGGCCTAACCAATGAGGGACTTGACAACAGAAAAGTATATATTCGTACTTAGCATTGGAGTCACAGTGTCACACATCGAGTGGGTTAAGGGTACTTGGTCACTTTATTTGTCATGGACCTTAGCCAAACTCAACCTCAAAAGCTAGCTCACAAGGTGAGGATTTCCCAAGTCATATTACAGAGACCACCCATCCTTAAAGGACCCACGTGGAACTCTTCACACACACGCGCCCAAGGCTGACATTTGAAGCATGGGCATTTTAATATGGAACCAACATCGGAAATGAGAATTGGGATGGGCTCTACTCTGTATGTTATGGACCTTCAGCCTAACTTAACCTTAAAAGTTTGCTCAAGGGATGAGTGCCAAAGTCATATCAAAGAAGCCACTGATCCCTTAAAGGACAAATGTGGGACTTTATACAATATGGTCTTGACAATCCTCACCTCTTAAGCTACCATGGTATCATAGTCAAGCCCGACCAATTCATTATTTACCCAATGTTGGGCCCCCATCTTATACAGATCACACTCCAGATGTCTAGTCCTATGTGTGAGGGATGTTGGAGTCCACATTGGGTGGGATAACGGTACTTGGTCTCTGTACATGCTCTTGGGTTATCCTCACCTCTTCAGCTAGTTTTTTGGGTTGAGTAACATTCAAGGTCTATTTCATTAACACTTAGTAAAAGAAAATAGCAGTTTGATGCACAAAACATCCCGCGTTAGCAGGATACAGGGAAGGACAGCAACACAAAGGCATTACCAATTCATAGACCACTAGAGTAGGACAAAATGTCTCTAAAATAAGACAATAATAGCACTATTGGCTAGCACGTTGAAAGTTGATGCATATTACAAGTCAATCCCCTAATATGTAAGTGACATTGTCCTTCCAACACATCTAAACATAAATCAATAAACAAAACAACATGCTTCTAGATTATATGGCTTGCTTTGAAGACTAAAAGGTAAAAGTTGACATCAGCAAAGGCATTACCTCCACATAAAAACTGAATGCTAGTTTTGTCGCAATTAGAAGTACCCAGAACATAGTGTATCTGAAATTTAGAATAAAAAGTAATAAGATGTAAAGTGGAACCATCAATATGGAAGTTTAAAAGCTTGGACTAAGTGTGTCATACTTGAACAATGAGAAAGTGCTCTCATGCATTCCTCTACCAACATAAAGACGAGGCTGCAATTGATTAAAAAAAATTATCAGATTTCTGAACACATGAATAAGAGCTCTTCAATGCACAAACAATTCAGAAAACATATACCTGTGACCACCACATCATCAGCATCACAATTTTGTAGTGTGATCTCTCTAGGAATCGGCGAACGAAGGGAAAAAGAAAGAGCAGAGCAGCAAGCATATTGGGTGACAAGTAGATTACCACAGCCAGTATAAACAGCGAAGGAGAATCTGAGTTGCTGCCAAACCAATTTCTAATGGCTTGGGCAAATGGAGGAGGATTTTCCCATGTGTAAGCATATGTAACAGGTAAAATGATCACCCAAGCAGCTGCAGATATGACCTTCAATATGTATCGCAGTTTAACATAGAATGACATGCTTCGCCTAGCTTTCCAATTAAGCATCACATCAAGAGTGGCTGCAACAGTTTAAATGTAAGATATCAAAATAGTATGGCAACACAAATCAGAGCACTGATGAAGGGATCACTAAAAACGATGCATGTCCATTCAAATAAAGTAACTTCTCCAGTATGCTTTTTGTCACTTGTAACTGCCTGTGTGCAATCAAACTGTATTTGTCTCAATGATTATGATTTCATTGAACTTCAAGGACATATATATTCTAATATTACGGAACATTAAATGCTAAATAACTTTTTCTTCTGATGACAGTGTTGTCCGGACAGCTTTCCCACAGATTAATTTACTGGATACCTTTTAACTCCCACTACCACAGCTAACAGATTACTCTTAAGCAAATGGAAAGAATTTTCGTACACTCACCTCTAAATAACTTTTAACATAAATTCTATTCCACAAATCGCTATTAGTTGTTCATAGTATTTTAGCTGTATCAAAAGGGACATATGAAACATTTATCTCAAAAGTAAAAAGAAAAGAAAAATAATCATTCACGTATATCCATTCACTACTAAAATCTATCAATTTCATGTATTATCCAATCACTCACTGAAACCTTCCAACAGTATCATCCATGAAAATTGCATCAACCATAACAAATAATTTAATAAAGAAGAGAATAATTTCACAAACCTTGCCCAAGCTTCAAAACTGCAGCTGTAATAAACACACTCAATACTTTCTTGAAAACATTTGAAGTGAAAACCATGCTCAGGTCTCCCGAACCATTCCAAGCAATAATTATCATTGCCTACACACAATCAACACTTCTTTATCTAAATTATGTCGTCAATTGCAAAAAGATAAAGGACAATCCAAACATGGTTTCCCAAAGAAGAAAGTACCTGTAAACACAATATGAAGAAGCTCCACATTCTGTCAAAGCTCCTAAAGATGTGCAAATATGATCGTATCTCAACAAAATTAACTTTTCCCAGCCAGCGATCACTTAAAGCCTTGTTGTCCTAGATTTCATAATAACTTGATTTAATTAGTAAATGAGTTCAGCAAGGATAAAGTTTCAGTGAACATAGAAATAACAGCATACTCTGATGCATTAATCACAAGCTAATGAGAGAGAGCATATGGACATCAATTCTATAACATCATAAAATAAAGAAAACTATAGTTTCAAAGGGACGGAAGCATAAATGCTAACTCAATGGCAGGCACACAGACAAATCCACATACCATGTCGCCAGGATAACAAACAGTATACCATGAATTAACTGACGAGTATCAAAAGGAGAAGGTAGTTGATGTATATCAGAGAGTCACCGAAAGCAGAGTTCCTTTAACAAAGCTCACAATTTTGTTAGACCAACCCCAACTCTAAAAATTAGAAATAACACCCTTGTTATATGGTGAGTTGTATAAACAATAACCACAGACAAATGGTGCAAATGGCCAGGAATGTAGCCAAACAACTAAGTAGTTGCAAGAAAAATCGCAGCTGCATTAAAACAGGGAACATGCGAAGTTAAAAATGTCTTCAGCTATAACTATGCCTATTGAGTATTGAACTTATAAAAGGTCCTCTTATTGCACGTTGAAGTTTAATTACGTGCATCAAAGGAAAAGGTTCTGAGCTGCATTTAGACAAAGAACAGAAAACATATGCTCCCTCATACTGTCAGTGCTATTGCCTAATACACCAAAAGCCTAGGTCCTCTGTATACCACAAATTAGTAATCGTCTATGCAGTGGACAGAGAAAGGGACCCTCATATTGTCAGTGCAATGCCCTATTTTCCTAAGAAAATAATTCCACATACTAACAAGTCAGAACCTTATATTTGTTCCGTAGCTATATATCCCTCTTAAAGCACTATTAGTCCTTTCAAACTAGAGGACCTGAAAGAGCAGACACAACGTTTACCCTCTCCTTCAAAACTTAATTCAAATTAAGAAACTCAAAGACAATAGATAATCAACCAGTAGATAATGTGTAATTAAGAAGACTTCAGCAGCTAAAAGTTTTACCCCATTTCTCTCAGCTTGCTCTTCATCTACAGGAAGGCAAAAGAAATCAGCATCAGCACGCATAGGCCAACCTAATCTGAAGCAGTCCACTGACCTAAAGTTTTACTCATAAAGTCAGAGACAAACAAAATATAGGATAAGTGAACCAGAATAAAGGTACAGAAAAGGGAAAGGTTGACTACCAAAAGTATTCATTTAGATCATCATAGTTCCTCCACTGGGAATGCTTTGCTTTTCCTCTTCTGCTTCTTGCAGCTTCCTGAAATGACAGAGAAGGATTTAAGAAAGTTTTTCTTCAAGTTCTAAAGAAAAATAAAAATTCAATACGACAGATTGGAGAAAACAGATAGTACTAGAATGCACACAATACCCGTGCAATCACTTCATAAATAGGAGTAACAACTTTTCTCAAGAAAGCCTCCTCTTCCCCTCCATAAGCTGGCTTAACATTTTCACCTGTCATGGGACTAACATTGCCAGCTAGCATGCCATAGAGTTCAAATGCCATCTACTTGACAGAGCAATGTGTGAGATCCAAATGATTTAACTAAAGAAGAAATATCTGAAGCATATTAAAACGGGTAAATTGTTAAAAATATAAATAATGCACCACAGCAGCTGAGTATCCCACAGATGATTGCAGCATATTCTCCACTGAGAAGCGTATTTAATTCTCTCAATAGGTAGAGTCACAGCTAGTTTATGAAAATAAATTTTTTTTCTAGATTTACAATTAATATTTATACTCACTTTTTCTACAGTAGCTGAGTATCCCACAGATGACTGCAGCATATTCTCAGCTGATAAGCGTATTTCATTCTCTCAATAGGTAGAGTCACAACTAGTTTATGGAAAAAAATCTTTTTTTCTAGATTTACAATCATTATTTAAACTTATTTTTTCTACTTTGAATATTTTTAAATCACCAAGCAGCAATCTTACAAAATATCGAAGAGTGCGAAAAATTATTTCGACTGTCAGCCAAAGAAAGTTTCAACATGTCCGAGGACAATTTGATAAACCAAATCACCATGTAACTAAAAACAATTTACAGGTTTGCTCTCATCCAAGAAATCCAGCAACAAAGAATCCCGCTATTACATCAATGTTGACTTTGTCATTTTTTGGTCATAAATAAAAAAGATAAGATAATAATATGTTCTTCAAAACATTGTTTCAGACATCCATTAAGTTCGTAAAACATAAACATTTTAAAACCTTACATGATGGTAAATGTAGCAAAGGCATTCCGGCATGAATCTTAAATTTGCAGCTTCCCCCCATATGAGAAGATATAATCCCATATATAATAACTTACGCTGCTGCACTTCCTGTTGTATCGTTGGCAGCCTGCAGATTTTGACAATCAGAAAAATCAACATATACAAGCGAAACATGAGCTTTAATTGCAACATATCTGGTTCTTTCCTACAGACAAACACATCCACAAGAGATACTAAGGGAATCCATAGGCACTTGTTACACTCTTCTGAAGTACAAAGCACCAAAGCAGACACTTCTATTCTATCTACTTTTATAGATAACTATCAAGAAAAGATCTTCGATGAAAGTTTGAGGTATATTAGTTGTTTCCTTACAAAGCCGAATTCCATGTCAAGCAGTAATATCTGAAGGCAGCAGAACATAACTATTTAAAACTTAAAGAGAAGCCCCTCACCATAAACTGCTTTTCCTGTCCAAGTACTTGCACCATTTCTTGTAGTTTTTGAAAAGCTTCTTCATGACTTCATTCAAAGCACGCTCATCCAGCTACATGAAACAACACAATGAACAAGGAAAACCACATCAGCGAAAGCTTACCCACACACCAATCAAAGCAGACCGATCGATCAAAAATTTCAAAACCAAAGATACTTATGCATATTCTTGTTATATAATTAGTCCTTTAATTCATCATATTAAATGTATCATCTCAGCGTCTGCATTAATAAACACTAAACAATTACATTTTGCTGGGTATAAAGGATTTATTTAATTTTTTTATAAAGGTCGCGTGTGTATAAAGGATTTACACACACTGGAATTATGCATAAAGGTAGCGTGTGTATAAAGGATTCACTACACACTGGAATTATGCATTACAGTTCTCATTCACTTCAACGAAGACTAGCATAACTGCAGCAACCAACTATTGTTGTTTTCAGGCCGAATGAGGATACTGGCCTTCTAGAGAAGATAATTCCTCCAAAAGTTTGAAAGATGTATACTAAAAGACGAAGTTCAAAATCTGATAGTCATGGTGCTATAGGCATTAAGAAACTGAGAGCAAGAAGATAACTACACAGCAGCTATCTACTTTCAATGAACTTACTTTTTCAATATGAAAAAGACAGTTCTCTTCTCGTCTTTTTTTAAACAAGTACATATTCCTTCAGAAAAACTAGAATCAGAATGACAAAGAAAATATGTTGCAAAATAAGAATATACCAACAAACATCAACAAAGTAGAAATACACTCCTTGAGCTTTAGTGAGAGTAGGAACTCAAAAATACAATATATTTTTAACAGTCTCAAGGGCCTCATTGAGAGTTACTTTGCCAGATAACAAGTAGTCCCCAACTATCAGCTAGCCAGCATATTCAACAATTCAACCAATACTATTAAATATTGAATAATGACATTCATTTTTTCACAAAGTATGACAATATTTTCAACTAAAAATATGCTTTAGCAGTTGAGGGAAAATATTGATCACTCATTAATAACAAAAAGCAGTATCATGTCTCACACCTTGGGTTGTTGGTCAGGCTTTGGATACTGGCGTATGTGTACATTGGCTAGCAGCAAAATGAGATGTTCCCTTTGATTTGCAACACTATCTTTCTGAGTAGCAATTGACAAAAGAAATGAGCTCAACAGCACATATTGATTTTCATCCTAATCGAAATGAACTTTCTTCTAACCTCAGAATAAGTAAGAAATAGCATGTCAAAATTAACAGTGTATCAAAAATGAATAACTCTACCTGAAACCCAAACATAGCTTGAAGCCAGTCAAGAATATCTTCATCTTTCTTCTTCTTGTAATCCTTGGGCCATGGAAGACCTCTGGTATTTCGGAGAGCGTAAACAGCAGCCTGAACCTGTAAATGGAGGAAACAGGAGATTTTATTAAAGCAATAAATGTGAAAAAGTAAGGCAAAGGAAAAGAAATGCCTAAAGTTGGAAAGCCTGTGTGCGAGAATACAAACCTCAGGAAATCTCATAATTGCCTGATTTACACTATCAGGATCCAGAGGAAGAATATTATAAGGGACTAAGATCTGTGTCTTCTCGGCAACTTTATCATGAGCTTCCAAAATCTGGTTCATGAACAACCAATAATCCATCACACGCAAAGAAAACAATGTTATAAACAAGGATAGGCAGTAAACTATTGTAAGTTAAAGCTGGTGCCTGAAAAGCCAGCAGAAAAAGAAGGGTTTGAAATGACTTGTCAATGAAAAATACTTCACCTCCCGATCAACTTCTACTGCTTGAGTCTGATTAACTGCTTTCAAAACCTCAAAGAGTACATTTGCAGTTTGGTATGCCTTGGTAAGTTGTGCACTAGAAATAAAAAAGATATGAGATTAAGTATGTTCAGTTTAAACTGAAAGCAAGAAAGAGACCGCTATACCCACCGATCTGCTTTCTCAGCAGCATTTTGCAAAGCTTGAATGTACTTCTTGTAGTAATGCTGGTAAAAGCTCTGCATTTCACGTGCATCACTTTTTTTAACCCTTCCGATCAAAGTTGGATCATTTTCCTGAAAATAAATTTGTACACACTTACACAAATTACAATTGTGCACAAACATATCTTAGATCTTCAATCAATTTTGATTGATGACCATACCCAAAGATGAAAGCACGAAAGAGAACTGGGAAAAAGAAAACGAAAAGCAGTAGATAGATAAGAAAAGATTGGACGACTTAAGGACATCACAGGCACATGACCTTTTTAGTTGGATTCCCAAGTATAATCTAAAGGACCTTCTGAAAAAAGTATCTACAGGAATAAACTGTTAACTCATGAGAACTATAAGGACATGGAACAAATGGACATTGCAAAGGAAATGTCACTAAGAAACACGTTTAACAGAACATATTGAGCCAACCATCCTTTGAGCATGTCATTGACATATTATTAGGGAGAGAAAAATCCATGATTTGCCACTTACCCTTTCAAGTCGCTGCAGGAGGGAAGTTTTAAATTGTCGAACACCACGTCCACTTGAAGTGGGATCTAACCGATGAGCTTTCTCAAAAGCATAAAATCGACCTACAAAAGTAATGATGTCTGAATGTTAGAACAGAAAACTAGAAAGGATGTTTATATCAGGAAACTGTCAATAACACAATGAACAGAACCAATCGTAGAAAGTTCACATTGTCCAAATCCACTAAACCCATTTCCTTTTTAGTTGTTTGCAATTTGTAAGCCTTCACTCAAATCAAATCTTCTACCTACTAAATTATAATCACCTTCAACTACAAATTACCTCACTTCATTGTGTTTCAGATATATTATTTATATGTATTATGTAACTCCAGAACTCCAGATTAACACCAATAGAAGGTGGTTGCCTGATTTGGAGGGAAGTAAAACCAAAACCGATGCCTCCTAGTCTACTTTGATGTTTGGTTAGTCCAAATACTCCTAGTCTAACTTCAAGCTTGACTAGTCCACATACTCCTAATCTAATTTGAAGCTTGGTTAGTCCAACACTCACAAGGTAGGGTTGACACTGTCTCCTGCACGACCAAATCTACCAATTAAAGGCCAAAAATTTCCGTTCTTATGACATGATAGTAACACAAAATAAAAGGTGTGTTCTCTAAAAGCTTCAACTTTTAAGATGAGATGGTTACACAAATTCATTTGGTAAGAGAACACAGATTTTGGGTTCGAGTCTCCCCGCCACCCGTTATCAAAAAGTACTTCTCCATGCTGGGTGAAGAAAAAGAATTAAGCCTGCACGTTAGGGGGACATAGTGAAGATATAATTAATAAACTAAAAAGTATGTTCCCTCTACGCTTAAGCTTTAGCTTTTAGATGAGATGGCCACAAAATTTCATCTAGATGAGGGAATATAATTATAAATGTCATCAAATCCGGGAGTAAAACTCAGCAGTTCCATAGCAGACTATCTCAAACAAAACTGTAAGGACAGTTTTCGTCCATCTTGATGACCTTGACACTGAAACACATTTGTCCATCAGTAAGTTCAATTTTTTTATAAAGAAATCTGTGATTTTAAACTTTAAAAGCATTGTAATTGATCCAAAGAATGCCTCTTTGTCAGTTGAACCTTTAAATTGGATAGGAAGAAATCTAATCTTAAAATTATATTTTCAGATCAACTTATAATGAGTAATAAAGGGAGCATGACAGCTGCTACTTGATTATCCCCCAGTTATCATGTTAACAAAATGACTGAACTTTCTAGATTACAAGGTTCAATTTCAACAATGAATAACTACAGAGATGGGCACAGCAACTCACATAGATATGCTACACGGGGGTTACTGGGCTCAACTTCATTCGCAACACGAAGAATAGGAGCAATCTCCGCCAGAGACGATGGCACCACTTCACTGTCAATCATCGACTCCCCAATGTTCCCCATCGTTTGGGTCCGTGTAATCCGCCGCTGCAGCGACGGCTCCGGTCCCCCTCTTGACGCCATTATATTCAACTTTCACACCTTTATATCTTCACTTTAAGAGGCTGAATATAAACATAATTGTGCGATCACATTAGCATCAGGTAAATAAGATTAAAACCTAAAAAAAAAACATCAAGTAATCTTCCCGTGCATTGAGTGAAAATGAGAAAAGTTAAGCAAAGAAACAAAGAACAAATGGATTGAAGCAAGCAAAAGAGCTGCATTAAGCATTGATATGGTGATCAAGATATTAAATAAATGAAAAAAAATACATTTACCACACATATGCATCAAACCAATAAAATGTACAACAGAACAAAGACACCCACGGAACATAAAAGTGTGTTTTGCATAAGAATTGAGGAATGATAGATAAAAGAGGGCAATACATAGGGAGAGCAAGATGGGCATCTAGTGTCAAGCAAAGATAAAAAGATCAAATGGATTTAGCAAAGTTAGGCAAACAGAAGAGCTGCATTTACCATTGATATGGTGATCATGATTTTAAATAAATGGAAAAAAAAAATATTTTACAGCACATAAGCATAAAACTGACAAAATGTACAAAAAGACAAACAAACACACCCACATAACATTTAAGTGTGAATTTGCATAAGGATTCAAGAAAGATGGAAAAAGAGAGCAGTACATAGAGAGAGCGAGATGTGCATCTAGAGTTCAGCAAAGAAACAAACAACAAAAGGATTTTTGCGAAGTTAAGCACGCAACAGAGCTGCATTTTCCATTGATATGGTGATAAAGGTTTCAAATAAATTAAAAAGATTATATTTACCAGCATATTAACATAAACCCAACTGAATGTACAAAAACCAAACAAACCCACATAACCAAAAAAAATGAAATTTTGCATCACAGATTCAAGAGACAGAAAAAAGAGAACAGTACACAGAGAGAGCAAGATGGGCATAGCAAAGCTAAGCAAGCAAAAGAGCTGCATTTTCCATTGACATGATGATCAAGATTACAAATAAGAAAAAAGATTACATTTTTACCAACACATTAGCATAAAACCAACTAAATGTACAAAAAACAAACACACCCACATAACAAAAAAGGTGAAATTTTGCATTAAGATTCAAGAATGACAGACAAAAAGAAGACAGTCCATAAAGAGAGCAAGATGTGCATCTACATTCAGCAAAGAAACAAACAAAAAAAGGGATTCAAGCAAAGTTAACCAAGCAAAAGAGCTGCATTTACCACTGATATGATGATCAAGATTTCAAATAAATAAAAAAGATCACATTTTTACCAGCACATTAGCATAAAACCAACTCAATGTACAAAAACCATACACACCCACTTACCAAAAAAGGTGAAACTTTGCAAAGAGAGAGCAAGATGTGCATCTACATTCAGCAAAGAAACAAACAACAAAAGGGATTTAAGCAAAGTTAAACAAGCAAAAGAGCTGCATTTACCACTGATATGATGATCAAGATTTCAAATACATAAAAAAGATTACATTTTTACCAGCACACATTAGCATAAAACCAACTAAATGTACAAAAACCAAACACAACCAAAAAAGGTTAAACTTTGCAAAGAGAGAGCAAGATGTGCATCTACATTCAGCAAAGAAACAAACAACATAAGGGATTTAAGCAAAGTTAAACAAGCAAAAGATCTGCATTTACCACTGATATGATGATCAAGATTTCAAATACATAAAAAAGATTACATTTTTACCAGCACATAGCATAAAACCAACTGAAATGTACAAAAACCAAACACACCCACATAACCAAAAAGGCGAAAAAAATTGCACAAAGATTCAAGAATGATATGAAAAAAAGAAAACAATCCATAGAAAAAGCAAGATGTGCATCTACATTCAGCAAACAAACAAACAACAAAAAGGGGATTTTAGCAAAGTTAAACAAGCAAAAGAGCTGCATTTTACCATTAATTGTTAGTTCAAGAATGGTGTTAAAGCAAAAGGTGAAAAGTGGAAGAGCAACCAGCAAAATAAACCCTAGTAGTGAGAGAAGGGAGTTTTTGGGGAGGCTGCAACTTTAAGCTACTTAGCAAGAAAGAAAGCAAAAATGGTGATGAAAGTGAATTTGGTGGGGGTGGGGTTGGGGGTGGGGGGGTTAGGGGGGTGGGGTGGCAAATCAAAATTTGGAATTTAACTATGAAAAAGGAGGGACATGTGGGGCCCCCTTTCAAATATCGAGGTATGTTTATGGAAAGGCCCATATTTTTGGGTTATATTACTAATATGCCATTATCTTTGAATTATTTACCCAAAAGGTGAAAAAGGGTGAAATAAGGATTCAAAATATTTGAAATTATTTTTTAAAAAATAAGTGCTTATTTATTAAAAAACAAAATTCATGTCAAATATTAAATTTAAAAATAATTAAAAAGTTTTAATATTTAATTTATGTTATTTACCCGTTGTCTTTTTTTTTTCACTCTGTCCATGAATTTTATCCTTAAAATTAATAATTTATTTTGAATAATCGTCTTTTCATCACAAATAATCCTACTATTACTATATATATTGTCTTCTTATCATAGTAAAGTTTATTTAATTATGTTTATTCATCTTACAAATTATTAGGTGAGACTTTCTCTTTTTAATGTACGTGTTATTGATATAATTATTCTTTTTTATCTCTATGGCCACTTAAATTTCTTTTTATATATAAAAATTTATTGATTTCTCAGAGTGAGCAAAGGTACTCAAATTCTTATTAATTAAATTTCCGTTATTTTTATAAATATTTGTTATAAATTCATTACTTATAATTTTAAAATATTTGTTATCACTCTGTATCATATATTTTCAAATCTAGGTCAAAAATTTAACAAAAGCTTTAAATTTCAAGTTAAAATTATTGCTACTATTTAAATTTCCCATCCTATATTAATAATCACATGCACAATTTTAAATTTTAAGCTTTAAGGAACCACTTGTTAAATAGAGGAGTTTGGTAGAAAACAAAATGACAAAGAATTAGAGGTGAAATGAACTATTTTTAAAAAATTTAAAAAACTTAATATGAACAACTTTATTTATTTTTATTCACTTTATTAGAATCTTGATTCAAAAAGGAAAAAAGAAAATATACTTTATTGTTTACACTTTTTTTAAAAGTCAAAAAGTTTAGGATATCTTTTGCTTATATGAATATATGTAAGTTGTATACTCTATCTTTGCTTAGTCATTGTATATATCTTCAAAATTAAAGTGTTTTACAAATTATTATATTTTTCATTAACATTTATTTCCTACTAATTGTATTGGTTGAAATGTCTTAATCACTACTAGAATCTTCATTCAAACTTTAATCACATGATTAACACAAACACTATATATATATATATATATATATCCTAGTCATTTGGATGAATTGCTTATATATTTACCACTATAACAGTTATTCAAACTTTAATCACATGGTTAACGCAACACTATAGATACATATATATATAAAAAATTATCCTAATCATCTGGATAGATTACTTATATATCTATCACTATAACAGTTATTTGATGATAACTAACAAATATAATTATGATTAATATTGTGTTAATCATCTCGTATTCGCTATCTGCTTAAAAGTCAACTAATGCAGATTAATGTCTGGAAGTGCATTTTGAGTTGAGATGACGATTTAATTTTTAATATTTGAACACGAAACATGTGATTAAAGATAATAATACCACCATAATCTTAGTAACAATTGCTCACTCAGTTAATATATTTACACTTGATACTCGACTAATTTAAGTACACATCTTATAATTTCACTTTAAAGATAAAATATATTTTTTTATCAAATACTATTCAAAGATAATTACATACAAACTTAATTAACAAATTTGGCAAATAAAAAAACCATCCCACTTCCAAAGCCTCTATTTGGCAATTTTAGTACTTTATGGTTATAAAATTATTTTATAATGTACATATTATATAAGATGTGGCTCTTAATATTGATTTTATTAAGGCAATACTATAAGTACAAATAAAAATTACCATATAATGATCTTTTTGATTGTATTAATAACACAAAATTATTTATAATATCAGTGTATATAACTTAAGCTCTTTACAAGGTGTCAATATTTCATCTTGTATTCATATTATATTTATTTAAACTTTAATTATTATTAAAAGAAAATGAGGATAACCCAAAAATAATAATTAAAGAGACCAATAAGAAGATAAATAGAAAAATAAATTAATTGTTGAGGCTATTTATGTAATAAAGTGGAAAAGTGTGGTGCTCAATAAAACTTCTATTATTCAAAATTCAAAAAGGTAAATTAATTAATATTATTTTATCTTTTACATAACAAATTTTGATAAATTAATTATTATTATTTTATCTTTTACATAACAAATAGGTAGATTAGTAAATAAAATCTTTAGACCATTATGCCCTCACTTTACCTACATAATTTCACCCACCTTTTCCCCTCGAAATATAAAATAAATCAAAATTATAAATCAAACTTAAAATATTAATAATTGAGATTTCAAAAAAAAAAATTCAAGTCGTTAAAGAAAACATTTGAAAATTGAAGTAAAAATTTAGATATGAAAAAAAAAATTAATAAATTTTACGAGCGAAAAATAAAAAATATACTAGAAATATTAGTAATTCAAAATTTAAAATTGAAATACGAGTTAAACTTATATATACATATTCATTTAAATATTACTTAATTTTTAAAAAAATATCCCAAACAATTTTTTATCTAAGATATTGCAAAAAAGAATTATATATATATATTTATATATATAAGATAAATATGGGGTAATTTAGTCATTTACTCGTTAGATCCTAGGATAATTGTCGGTTTTATGTTATTTTCGAGGTGCTTTTTTTGCATGTTATATTGTGGGGCCCACAAATACAGCATTTAGTGCTAACTTAAGGACAAAATTACTCTCATAATGTTCAAATTCAAAATATAAATTCCGTTACGAGATAGAGTGTTGATTAATCAAAAACTTAATGTTCGAAAGATATTAATAGTGAAAATAAGTACGTTAAGATGAATATGTAGCATGTGCAGAAAAATAGAATTATGAACGGAGTTATTTAGTATAAAATGAGAATAGCCTCTATGATGGATAAGATAAGAAAAACAACGATTGAAATACTTTAGATATGTAAACTTCGGAAGACGCATAAATGTCTTAGTGAAGAGTCATGAGCACAAGAAAAGATCGAAATAGATTAAAGTAGTCTTGACACATTAGCTTACTGAGCATATCACTCTAGATAAAAAAAATAAGGTTATCGAGAATTATGGTAGAATGATGTTAGCAAATAGTTGAACGTTGTTTAATATTCTTAACAAAGTATTGCTATTATTACCTCCCTATTGTATTGTTATGTGTTGTTTTAGTTGCTTCTCAATTATCGTATCATTTATTATTGTCATTCTTCTTTCTATTTTATTGGTCTGGTCCAACATGGTTTATTTGCTATTGTATTTACTTTACCTGTCCGATTTTTTATACGCTTTTACTTGAGTCTTATAAAAATAACTTCTCTATTTTTATAAAATACGGATAAAAACCTATACATCCAATGTTAATTATGAGGCGGCTAAACTTAAAAGACTTTGTAAATTTTGGTTGTTTTTAAATATATATCCTCAAAACGGGTCATTTACAAGAATAACCTTAAAGGTGGATAATTTATCAAACTTTTAACCTCGTTTATTTTATGGACAAAATTTTCAGTATAACAAGTGAAAATAAAAAATTCAAGACCACCCATTTTTCGAATAATGACTATTTTGTGCACTTGGTCCTTCAAATATTAGTCTGGCCCATCACAATAATTTGAACAAAAGCCCAAATAAATAAATATACAACTAGTATTTCCTCTCTAAAGTCATTTTCTATATACAAAATTGAATGTAACAACGTATTACCAGATTCATGTCGGATAGATTTACTAAGAGAGGTAAGTCACTTTGTATCAAGAAGTATGAGGAATCGAATAAGAGATATGTAATTAAAGATGAATAAATTTTAATGGTTGTAGTATAGATTGTCTAACTCGATATCTTATTTTTCGTGTTGAATTGTTTATTTTTAAAAAAATTATTACTTATTTTTCATATTGAATTGTTATGTTTGATGGGTTTTATAAGGTTTTAAGAAGCTAAAGGATGAATAGATTTCCTTGATCCTAACATGCTAAGTATGATAAGAGGACACTCACATAACAAATGAACTAAACATGTAAATTAAGACGTGTCATTACTTTTCAAACAATTTAAAAAACGTTCTTAAAAGAAATGAATTTTATAAGCACGCGCAAGTAAAAGTCGAATAACAATTTTTCCACGTGTTTGGATGACTCATGCTCTAATGTCATTGGCTCGAAGTCATATGTGAAACTTAATAGTTTGGAGTTTGCACATTTTTATATATTGCTAAATCGAAAATTCGCAATTCATATATTTATACATGTTTATTTTAATGATCGATTTTTTTTTTCTAGATTAACATATATAAACTTGTGATTCAAATTAAATACTAATATACTAAGAGGAGTATCACAAAAATTCAAAAAATTGAAAAATGAAAGTAGTCCAAATTATTAAAACTTTATTCGAACACCAAACAATTTTAATTGTTTGAAAGCAATGGAGGCAACCGGCCGTTGAAAAAGTTAAGCTTTTGGCCTGCCAAAACACATAAACAAATATATCTTCATAGGGCTAATATTGTTGTAACTTGTAGATGAAAGTGACTTATTTGTTAGCTTCTATTTGTCTTCTCTTCATTCAGTTCTTTCTCTCCAGCCTAGTGTAAAGTTTTTGTTGGTTTTATGTAGGAAAGTTCTATTCCCTTTTATTTGTATCAAAGAAAATTAGAGATTCTTTATGAGTTTTATGTGTTTTGTTTGATTTATGGAATCTTTTGATAGAAAAAGGTACATCATTTTTCACAGCTACGTTGTAAGGTTTTGGTCAAATTGTGTTTTTTGATTATATACTTGGTGGATTTTATGTGTTTTTCTTGTTTGGTTTACGGAATCTGGAAAATTAAAAAAGTTGAAAGGTACTTATTTTATCTCAGTTATTCTTTTAAGGTTTTTATCATATTTTTGTTTCTTGATTATGTATTTGGTGATTTTTATGTATTTTTCTTATTTTATTTATGGGGTGGAAGATAAAACAAGTTGATAGGTTTATGTAACTTTTTTGTTTGGTTTATGGGATAGAAGATAAAACGAGCTAAAGTTGAAAGTTATTTTGTTTTACCATTGTTCTTTTATGTTGTTGCTCATATTTGTGTGTCTAATGATGTTCTGGGTTTTATGTAACTTTTTTATCTGATTTATGGGATGGAAGATAAAGCAAGCTGAAAGATATTTTCTTTTACCGTTGTTCTTTTAAGGTTATGCTCATATTGATGTTTTTTGTTTTATGTTTTTATGATCTTAAAATATATATAAATATATATACCGATATATTTTTAATCTTGTATTCTTAAAAATATTATGTGGAAGTCAAATTTAAAAATTGATCCAAAAAAAGAAACATTCTTTAATGTTTCAAAACAAATTAAAACATTCTTTATTTTTTGTTTGTTAAAAAAAGCTTAAGATAATTTTGTTATTATAAAAAAAATTTAGCCCCTTTGATTTTGGGGCCTAAGTCATATGCCTCATTTTTAAAGGATATTCCACCTTGTGGGTTGGAAGATTAAAAAAATGTTGAAATGTATTTTTTTTCACAGTTATTCTTCAAAGAGTCGTTTGGTATGTGGGATAAGGATAATCACATCGATAAAATTTGGGATTAACTTAATGTAATGTTTGGTTTGAGGTATTAGTAATCGTGGGATTACTTTATTCCTCCATTTCTACTCATATAATCCCATGGAATATCCTTGCTTATCTTATCTCGCGTACCAAATGACTTATAAGATTTGATCATATTTGTGTTTTTTTGATCATCAGTTTTTTGTTCTTGGATTGTATGTTGCGTAGTTGGAGTTATTTTTCTTTTTTTGATAATCGTGATGTTTAGGCTAGTTTACGCGATTTTCACTGGAGGCATCTGCGACCTCTAACTAGCATAGGTGCTAATTAACTATACACAGAAAGCTTGGAAAGATTGGAAAAAATCACCTAGCTTTGAGAATTGAACGCGATACCTCATGGGTTTCAACTCACGTCATTGATCACTAAACTACTAGGCCACACCCTTGGGTGCCTGCATTGCATAGTTGGAGTATTGACATAGGATTATTTTGGTTTTGATTGGTAGAGATATGATTTTACATTTTAGAAGTTTTTTCTATCCGACTTTCATCTATCAATATCAAAGTAATTCATTGGTTCTTGGTGAGTTTTATGTGTTTTCTTGTTTGAAAGGTATTTCCTTTTTTCACAGTTGTACTTCAGTTTCTACTGATAATTGTGTTTCTCGATAATGTCCTTTTTGTTGTTGGAGAGTATGTTGCGTAGTTGAAGATATTCAACTCGGAATCTTGGAATTAGGTTAGAACTAACTTTTTGAAAGTTCTCCCTATCCCAATCTCATCTATGAAGATCAAAGAAAATAATTGGTTATTGTAGAGGTGTTATGTGCTTTTCTTTAAGATTTGGCTTTATGGTTTCTATTGATTGAAGATAAAACAAGCTGAAAAAAAAGTACTTTTTTTATTTTTCTTGTTTATGGTCAGAGGCTGATCATGATTTTAAGTTCATGGGTTCCTACAACAAACTCAAGTTAATATATAATAATAACTCGATTTGACAGTAAAATATTTATCGATATTTAGTGAATTTCTTAATACATATACAGTGTTTGTGCAAAAACTGCTGAGTTCACGTGAACCGACAAGTTATACTACAGATCTGCCTCTGTTCATGGTTTGCTCATATTTTTGTTTCTTGAGTAAATCTGTTTTTGTTTTTGGTTGGTAGGTTGCATAATTAGAGTATTTACTTCATTGGAAGAATGATAAAGTTGATGTTTTCAATGTTCTAATGTTAAAATGTTCATTTATTTATTTCGTTTTGCCTTTGTTTTTGATCTCTTTTGGTGGAGCAGATATTAAGTTGTCAATGCTCGTTTTGTGAAACTTAAGTTTTTATTCACACATAAGGTTCCGATCTCCTTTAGTTACCTTTGTTTGTTGAAATACTTGATCGGAAGCTAGAGCATCACCTAGGTAGTTCCCGTTTCATCTATGTGTTTTGGATGTGCGCGTTTGGAGAGAAAAATGAATATTGAGGATTCATATTGCTGACTCCAACTTCATTGAATCTCTGTGAAGTAGTTATAATAATAGTTCTAATGTGTTTGTTTCTTCATTTTTTCGGGAGCATGTAAAGTATTGGTTGATATTAATCGACATTGAACAATCTCTTTTCTTGGATTTCGTTTAGGTGATCTGATATACTAATCTGAGAAACGATGGCTATGTCACTGGAGGACCTCCTCGCGAAGGAAGGATTTAATAAGAGGATATCAAAAACGATGCCTAGAGCTTCATCTGATATTCGATGCCATGACTTGAAAAGTAAGCACAGAATGAGCTCTTACAATATATCATCGAACGTTAAGAGAATAAGCATTAGTTCTTTTGATGAGTTTTTATCTGCTGAGGGTTGTCAAAACAATCAGATAATTGAGGTTGAAGAGAGAAATGATTCGAGATACAACCGTATATACTCAAATCGAACTTACAGAAGTGAGAGTGGCGAAGGTAGGTCTTCTACCAGCAGTGCTGAGGAAAACACAGAAAAATGTCTTGGTTATCAGAAACATATGGAACGACGCGAGACCTCAAACAGCAGATCAACTAGAAGTTCAGTAACCAGCAAAAGTACCGATGCAACTACGAGCCTAAGGAAAGGTGAGATTGAGCACACCACAGCTATTCCTGCTCTTGATGAACTTGCTATTCAGGCTGTAATCTCTATCTTGAGCGGGCATATAAAACGTTTTCTCGTAGATGAGGATTTTAGGACATCACTTCGTCACAATAGCTTTGCGTCGTTAAATTTTATTGGATTTGAAGAAGGACTGAATACTGAAAGCAAGATCATAGCCACCCTAGAACAAGCTATAGAAACAGCAGAAAGAGCTGCAGAGGATTTTGCAAGTGAGAAAGAGCTTAAGAAAGCCTCATTGCAGCTTAGTGTAATCACAGGGTTGAATTCAGATGGTAAATTTACGTCTGGAATTCCCAATTCTAAATTGGCAGCTTGTGCACATTTGTATCTCAGTGTCATATATAAGATACAGAACAAGGATCGTATCGCTGCAAAACATCTCCTTCAAGTTTTCTGCGATTCGCCCTTTCAAGCAAGGACTAGTTTGTTGCCTGATTTGTGGGATCGCGTGTTTCTTCCTCACCTTTCACATTTGAAGGTGTGGCATGATTCAGAAGCTAATTTTCTTCGTGATCTACGTAACAAGTCGAGGAAACTGAAACTTCTTGACAAATTGTACACTGAAAATCTAGACAAAGGTACTTATCTGTTTGCAGTTTACTACAAGGATTGGCTAACCGAAGGGGCTGAGATTCCGTTACTTCCTTCTATTCAAATTCCTTCTATATCGGTTTCGCGCCAAGGTTCCTTTAGCAACTTAAGTAGTAGTGTTGGCGGTTTTTCACCTCAGCCTGTTGTCAGCAAAAAGTTGTATGATGAAGTATTCCGTCGATCACATATACTAGGAGGGGAACCAGAAGAAAGTTATGAAATCAGTGTGAGGAAGCCTGCTACGTTGACGTACTCAGCTGAAGTGATTAAGTGAAATATATCGAGATGTTGAGCCTGGTGCGACAGTTGATTCAGTAAGTGTTGAATACATAACTTCAAAGAACTTGGATCATACAACAAAAATGACCATTTTAATTCTTAATTGTCGCTGAATATGTATTCTTAGTGTCAATTGTCACTCTTTGTATATGTCCCTAAAGTCTTTTAGCGACATTGGTTCTAATGACACTTAGCTAATGCCAGTAAAGACTTTAGCACTCTTTATTAGTGTCAGTATTTAATGCCGCTAAAAGTTGTGTTTTGTTGTAGTGTGTGTAAATTGTTGGTTAAAATCCTGGCTAAGTTTCTGCAACATGGTCCATTTAAGACTATAAATAGGGGATGTTTAAATGATGTAGATACTTTAGCTCTTGTATTCCAACTTACCCTTTGGATTCTTCAACATCTATTTTGTAAAACAACTTTGTGAATACTTTTAAATTTCACACTACAAGTTTCCTGCGAATTTTCGTACTAATTTCTAAGAAAATCCTCATGTAATTCGCAGTGTCAGTCACTTGCATGTCTTTGTTCTTTGAGCTATTGATGTTATTTCTTAAATGCTCCATTTAGGTGTG
Source organism: Solanum lycopersicum (assembly GCF_036512215.1). Lineage (NCBI taxonomy): Eukaryota > Viridiplantae > Streptophyta > Magnoliopsida > Solanales > Solanaceae > Solanum > Solanum lycopersicum. The sequence goes on from NC_090800.1 coordinate 1,371,331, forward strand.
GGTGCACTTCATAACTTAAGCTCTTATGAAGTCACTATGACAATGTTATTTAACTAGAAATGGATGATAAATAGTCTTGTCCAAATTATTTTCTCCATTTTGATGAAAATTGTGTTATGATAATCAAACACCAGAATATGACTTTCGTCCTTCGAACAATCTCAATATATATATATTTTTTTGATGGCTATGCTGTCTGGATCAACTATCGCGTACCTCAACTAGTTTTATGGGACACCTGCCACCTCCTTATTTGTCTAGTATTTCCTCCCTAGCTGGCTTTTACCAAATGTCACTTTCATGTTTGAAATTATTAGGACTCTCAAATTTGTTTTGTTAAGAAGTAAGAGAATATGTGACTCTTAAAATGGTTTATAACCTATCTTACTTAGACTCTTTAAAAATGTCAGATGACGTGTTAGATTTTCGAAAAGTATAATGTATTTTTAGAGAATTTAACACGGCTCTACAAATATTGTCGCATTGGATGCATGCGTGTTGAGTCCTCAAAAGTAGTACATTTTTGAAGTATTCGGACATGGATCTAATAGTTGACAACATTTTCGAAAAGTCTGAACCACATGGACTTTTTTACTTCACATTTGTTGAATTCTATCAATTTGATTCTAAGATCCTTGCTCTTAGAATGTAGGGTCTCATTGATGAGGATTTTGCTGGTCCACTAGAAAGCCTTGCTGAATATACATGGACAGGAAAAGAGCTTTATGCCATTATTTACCGCGCTGTGAAGGAACGGTAAAGTTGTTTCTGCTTAATTTATAGGTCACAGGTTGAAATCGTAGAATCAAAGACTAAAGATTGTCTTAAAGTAGCCTTTCTACATTATACATCCTTGCAATGTAACCCTACATCAGTGCAAGATATATTATGTACCAGACTGCTCTGTAAATCATGTGAATAAATAATATATCCGTTTTAAACTCGGAGTGATTCAGATTCACGCTACAGATGACCATCAAAAGAGGAACCATTCCTTATAATGATTTTTCAAAACTCGAGCTCGAAACTTTAGTCACATGAATTGTCTGGATTACTAATTCTGAATTTAACTAATTAATTTTTTTTCTATGAATCATCTTTTTATCTTATCTTATATTATAATAAGAAATAAAATAATAGGGAAAAAAAGTATAAACTATATGAGGAGGATGAGGACCTAGCAATAATATCATAGTCAGAGTCACATCATTAAAAAAATGTTTTTTAAAGAAAAAATTAAAATTTTAACTAAAAAATGTTTGATGTTATTTTGATATATATTTTAATTAAATTAGTGAGAAAATTAAAAAAATTGCAATATTTTTATATGGTAGATTAGAATTTTTTTTACTATTTCGATTAGAATTTTTTATTATGTATTTTTTCAATAAGCTGGTTAGATAAAAAATGAATGAAATAAATCATATTTTAGCATAATTTTTCATTGACTTGTTGTGGAGGAAGGGATAGTGTTGGATTTTTTTACTTTTTGAGTTTTGAATCACATTTTTTTAAAAAAATTACGAGTTCCCATAGATTTTTTTTATATCAACTTACTTTAATATTTTGTATTCAGTGAACTTGCCAAGAAAATAAAAATACATTATATTATCGTGTGAAATAAAGAAATTGTCTTCTTGTCCTTCTCAAGTATTATTGTGAAATAATCTTTTATTCTTCTTAATTTATAAACTTGATTTTTAAATTCATTTAAAAAAGAATATCTTTTGTTTTGAATAATTCTTCGCGTATAATTTTTTCACATTGTATATTTAAAATTATATGATTAAATGATATTTTAGTACATTTTGCTTAGCTAGTCTCTCCTTTTCGGGCCGAGGCCCCCTAATGGATGTTCGAATTTTTCAGCTTAATATCTTGCACCTCGCGTTCATGATACTTGTACTCAACTATTCGCTAGAGACATAATTGAATAAGCAGGTCAATTCAGCGTGCTTCTTTCATCACAAGATTTAAAATTTTCTTGAATTCTGCGTCAAATTAAAATATAACGAATATAGTGAGATGAATGAAGTGACAATTTTTTTTCTTCCTTTTTCTTTATTGTTTCTTGAAATAGAAGTGAAAAAATAATGAAAAATGTATATGTTGCATTTGAGAGTGAGACCTAACAATCACATGAGTGAATATTATATTTATTCCTATTAATTTGTGATACAAAATTTTATACGAAATTTAAGAAAAAAATAATATAAAACATTTCCGCCAATTGCATAGTTTGATTAATTAAAAAGGAGTTTTTGAATAATATGTTTATAATTTTTATATTGATTAATCGTTTTTTTAAATAAACTAATAAAGAAATAATATCAAGTAAACTGAAATGAAATAATAGAATAATGGATTAATGATTTTGATACATATGCCAAAATATATTAGTAGTACTAAAACCCAACATTACACTTAATTAGTGTACTCTTATAAAGAGTAATTACTAATTAGCATCAAATTATTTATTACATGATTGAAATTAAGCAGCTTAATTTTACTCCTTGGATAACTTAATCACCTGAAATTGTGAATTAAAATAAAAATATCATTAGTATTAGGGCAATTTATAATTACAAGAATTTATTTCACAAATTCCAAAAAAATAATTTTAATTAAAATTTCATAAAGAAAAATATATAAGAAAAATTATCAAAGTGACTATCTAAATAATGTATTTATAAACTAGTGGTATACATATATTTATATGAATAAATAATAAAATCGATGACAATCATTCGATTGCTATAAAGTTAATGATTATGATTTAAGATTAAAATCCCTAAATTTGTAAATAGGTCACAATATTTAGCTAAAAAATCATTTCAAAATATTTTTCGGTTTAATAAAATTAAGAAACTAAATATATGATTATAACTCAAATAATAATACACCTTATAAAAATGATTTTAGATAATAAATCGTGAACGAGTTTATCAAAATCTTTAAAGATAAGTAGGTAAAAATGATGAATGAGTGTATCATGCACTTTTCCAAGATCATATTTACTTGCTTCAAAACGCGTGTAGTCAAGCACTCTTCCAACTCAGACATTTTAATGTCACAAGCCCAATCAATGATCAGAGCATTTTATAATACTGTATTTTGGTGAGTTTCAGGGTTTAGCTGACAAAGTCATAAGTACAATCGTTCAACTTATAAACGGTGTCAAGTATAATAGTCTCTCAAGTCGTGATTTCGATAAATTTTAAACGATAGATACGTAAAAATGATAACTTACTTGTACGCTCTTACAAGGGCTATCGATATCACAATAAGTATCAAGAGTTATCAAGACTTGATTATCCAAATCCTCAGCATAATTATAGCAAGGGCAACTAGTCCCAAGTGTACTCTTAAATATGGGACAACATTCATCAATTGAAGTTGTGTTAAACATGCATGTTTTTATCTTTTCTTGGTCACTAGCCAAGCAACTTGTTGGTGAGGGTGGAGGGGATGGTGTTGGTGGTGGGGGCGGTGACGAGCACCACGGCCATTCGATTGGCCAACATGGAATTAAGTCATTTATGTTATTGTTGACGTTCACAACGACTTCTCTTGCCATGACCACTTGATGGAGACTACAAAATAAAACTGTAGCCATCATTAACATTATAAACATTTTCATGATTTTTCACTTATTTTTTAGTGATTAATGATTTGTGTCCTATAATAAAGATATAATGATCGATATATATATATTGAAATTACTCATGTGGTAGGTGTGGCTTTAACAAAGGGGTAGTTGAGAAAACTAGCATAAGATTATCATGTTTTTTTACGATTTAGAGCAAATATATTTATCATTAAAAAGTAATGTATATATACTTATTTACTGTCTGATAAACGAAGTAAATTTACACTTTTCATTAACTGATATATATATATATATATATATATATATATACACACACACACACACACATTTACTAGATTAAATAAAAATATATTCCAAAAATGACATTTTAATTTTAAACATATCATATGATTTTAAAAAATTACATCAGGCATTTTTTTACCAGCTCCCCTAACCCGACTAACTAAAAAAACTCGATTCTTCTTTTATTCAGTCATTAACCAGACGATTTAGACTTAGAATACATGTTCAACTTTGAGTATAAAAATGAGTGGAATAATTTTTAAGCCACTTGATTTTTCGAATTAATAAATCAATTTTAAGATTTTTTTTTTTTGAAATTCAATAAATATGGATTTGTTAACGAAAATTATAAATAGACACAATTTGTTAGATGACGAAGATATATATATATATATATATGAATTTGTTAACGAAAATTATAAATAGACACAATTTGTTAGATGACGAAGATATATATATATATATATATATATATATATATATATATATACACGCATTTCTTTTTTAATGAAATATATCTATTCTAAATTATAAAATTGAGAAATATATTTATTCGTTTTTTCATATTTCAAATATCACATGATACACATATATACATAAAACAAAAAGGGTGCTTTCCAATATCACATGATACACATATATACATAAAACAAAAAGGGTACTTTTCAATATCACATGATACACATGTAGAGACAAAGGTACTTTCTTGACTTCATTGTAAATAGAAGATTAATTAATTAGTTAGTTAGTTCATTAGTTTATCATTAATACTAATATTTCTATCTTGAGAAGTCATTAATTTATGTTCTCAAATTTGATTGTCTTAAAATTTTGTTCTTAATAACTTCTAAGTAAAAAATAATATAATATTTTGCTTGACATTACTTTACATATATTTGTATGATAATATAGTACAAGTCATGCTTCTTAATTCTTATGGAACTTATGTCGATCAGAACGGAAATTTATTTTACAATCCACAAATTATGTCGTAAAAGAGGATAATTTAATTTATATCAAACTTATAATGGATAAGGTAATAGTCTTTAATTTTATGCGGAGCAAACATATATCATAGATAAAAGTATTTTAATCAATAAATCTTCGTTAAATAAATAATAAATATAAAAATTAAAGACTATCTCAAAATAAGAATTGTAATTTTTTTTATTCTTCTTCAATATCCTCACATCTAATGTGTACATATAGCATGTGTGTTTGAATTTAAATTTTGTACTTTAGGAATAAAATGCTCTTTTATTAAAAGTGATTTTTATTCCTCAACCACAAAGATAAAGATAAAAATCATTGTAATGGTAAAAATAAATAAATTCATTTACTACTTGTCATTGTCAAGTTACTGTTTTTTGATAGAAACTTTTTTGTCTTTCCTTCTATGAGTTGTCTTTTTATTAAAAAAAAATAATATCTCAGGATGTGAACAATAATAAATTAGAGGATAATAAGATAGTGAAATCATTTCACTTTTAATTAGAGTATATCGAATTTGAGCTTTTGATATGAAAATAATTTATATTGGGAGTGTCATTCTGAATCCTATCGTGTGCAAATCGAATTTAATAAAGAATTTCAATATAGGCTGTGAACATCGAATCAAAATGTATAAGATAATTTTATTTTTATATACAAGAGCAGAGTCAAACGAATTTAAAATTCATCTTTAAGGTTTTAATACTAGATAATTTCGTTTTAGTATAAATCTTAGATTTGCCTCTTTCCGTCCACATACTTTTTATTTTACAGTCAAATTATAAATATTTTAACTAACATTTTATGATATATTTTTTCATTATATTGATATGCAAAAAAATTGCAATGTAAAGTACTTTCGAATAGTTTTGAATATGTAAATTTTTTGTTTAAAATATCGAATTAATGTAATTTAATTTAACTCTGAAAACTAGTCAAACTGACTTTCGAAAAGAATAACATGATAAGTAAAAGTGGACGAAGGGAGTACGAGTGAATATTATAGTATATTTACCTAAATTTAATTGGGATTTCCAATTTTTTTGTTCCAAAATTTTCTCATCCTTTCTCAAGATTATCAATTATCCAATTTGACACAAAAATGTCAAATTTTTATTGCTAAAAACACAATATTATTACAAGATCTGAAATTAATTAAGCATTAAAATAAACACTTCAATCTTCATTCATCATCCTTGGATAGCTTAATCACCTGAAATTATTAATCAACACAATTCAATATTATACATGTATAATATATTATGATTAATCTATATTTTTTTCTAATAAATATAAAAATGATTACTTACTTGTGCCCCATTGCAAGGATTATTAACATCACAATAAGATTCAAGTGTGATTAGGACTTGATTATCTAAATCCTCAGCATACTTATAACAAGGGCAACTAGTGCCAAGTATGCTATTAAATGTAGGGCAACATTCATCAATTGAAGTTGTGTTGAACATGCAAGTCTTCACTTTTTCTTGATCACTAGCAGGGCAACTCGGTTTCGGGGGCGGACTCTGTATTTATAAATAAAAGAGTAATTTTATTAATTCGAAGAATAATTTTAAAAATATCTTGAATTTCATTTAGGGGTGTGCATTCAGTTTTTCAGTTTGTAAAAGTGTAACCCAATCGATCCAAAATAATTTTGATTTTGTGGTTTAGTTTTCCTCTATTCGGTTTGGTTATTTGGTTATGTCAATAATTAATAACATAAACCAAAAGAATAATATCGAATCTCTTAAATATACTTTCTAATATAAATCATAAGAAAAACATAAAACACAATACCTATAAATATACCTATTATAGATGTTCAAGCATACAATATAAACGAATCGTGAAAGACAATAACCAAAAAGGAATAAAAGTAATTAACTCCAAATTTGGCTAGAAAATTAAAATAACTATAATGTTTTTTTTTTTACTTTAAAATAAACTGATGTTTTTTCCATTCTCTAAGTTAAAAGAGTAATTCTGTTTTAAAATGTAAAATAACATAGACAAAATATAATTTTGACAAAATTTTCTGGCTAGAAAGATTTTCTCTAAATAATTTGTTTTTTTTTCCGAATATGATTTTTCTAAATCTGAAATCAAACAAAGCGATTTATTAATCCAAAACCAATCAAAAAAACCAAAAAACTAATCCAAATAAAAATTTGATTTAATTTAATTTAACCAGACTAGTGCACACCCTGATTCTATTCTTACTAGGAGTATTTGAAAAGATTTATAAAGATGATAACTTACCCTACAAGGGGTGCTAACATCACAATAAGCTTCAAGAGTGATCAAGACTTGATTGTCCAAATCCTCAGCATACTTGTAACAAGGGCAACTAGTTCCAAGTATGCTTTGGAATGTTGGACAACACTCATCAATTGAAGTTGTGTTGAACATGCAAGTCTTCACCCTTGCTTTGTCACCGGGCGAACACGTTGTAGCCGGGGCGGGAGGGGGAGGGCTAGGGCTTGGTGGTGGAGGTGGTGGTGATCGTGGTGGAGGTGGTGGTGATCGTGGTGGTGGAGGTGGTGGGCATGGTCGTGGTCGTGGTCGTGGTCTTGGAGGAGGGCATGGATATGGTCGCGGAAAGGGAAATGGCCATGGTAAGTAACACGGAATTTCCCATGGCCATAAATTTAACTTATTCCCATCCTCGACCACGTCCACAACGACTTCTCTAGCCACGATCACTTGGTGGTGGCTGCAAAACATGATTGCAGCCACCACTAACATCATAAACATCTTCATAGTTGCCATATTTTGAATGATTTGTGTCATACAGTAATAATATAACACATCTATATATACTATTAAATTAATAAGGTTAACATATGGTAGGTATGCTTTTTAATTTATAATTTAATATTAAAAAAACAGTCATTATAGCCATCATTTATTGGTCTTGTTTGATAGTACCTTTTTTAAAAAAAATAAAATAAATAACAATATCATTATTTTATGCACCACATTAAAGATAATAACATTATATTTTTTATTATGCCTATTATTTTATGTAATCACATTAAAGTTGTTCTATGATACTTATTTGGTTTAAAAAATTGAAATATAATTTAAATTCTTTTATGTCTATTTTATCCTTTAATATGTAATATTGCATTTTTGAAAATATTAAATATAATATATTTATACTCTGAAGGATGTATGTTACGGATTATTTACTTTTTGCAAAAAACATTAATATTTGTTTGTAATATCTAATAATTTATTCAAATATATTAACTAAGTACTCACTTTGTACAACAATTATCAATCTAAAAATAATTGAGCATCCACAAAATAAAATTTCTGGATCCGCCATCATTTAAACAATAATATAATAAAATTATTTTTATTATTTATTATTTCTTTTTAACATGTAAGGCCACCAAGAATACTATAATTGGATGTGGATCTCAAAAAATTATGTCCCCTATATTTTTAAATTTGGAAAATATCAAATGAACATTAATTAGTAAACTCTATGACTTGCATTATTGCATAGTAGTGCTAGTAGAGTTGTTTTGTTGAAATAAATTATAGATGGAATAGTAGGTAAACTCACATTAATTTATAGAAAAAATTAAATAAATTCTTTAAATGACTCAATAAATTTTTATGTGGCTAGAAAGAAAAACAATTAGGTATTTTATTTGGTCCTACTCTATCCGTCCATAATTGTTTGTCATGATTTCTATATTTGTAATCAAACTATAAAAATTTTTTTACTAAGATTTTAAGATATATTTTTTCATCATATTGATGTGCAAAAAATGCAATTTATAATATTTTTCATATACTTTTTGGATATCTAAATTTATGTGGCTAGAAAGAAAAACAATTAGATATTTTATTTGGTCCTACTCTCTCCGTCCATAGTTGTTTGTCATGATTTCTATATTTATAGTCAAACTATAAGAATTCTTTTACTAAGATTTTAAGATGTATTTTTCCATCATATTGATGTACAAAAAATGCAATTTATAGTACTTTTCATATACTTTTTGAATATCTAAATTTTTTGTCTAAAATATCGAATTAATGTAATATAATTTAACTTTTAAAATTAATCAAATTGACTTTCGAATAATGCAACATGACAAAAAGAGTATCTATACACTATATATAATATTCTCTTTCTTTTAATTTATTTATTTTACTTTTTTTAATCCGTTTAAGAAGAATTATCTCTTTATTTTTTCGCAAATCGTTAATTTTAACTCTCTTTATATGATATATCTAAGACTATAAAATCAAGTCTTTTTTTATTATTTTTTTAATTTTTTTTTTAAAATTTTGTGGTAGGTGTGGCTTTAGTAAAGGTGTAGTTGATAATTTAGTTTAGCATCATGATACACGTGCTTTGAAAAAAATAGTAAAAATTTTGATTTTTTTTTTTTAATTTCTTGCTTCGTGTTTGCTATCAATATAAAAGGTCATTATATCAATTAAAACAAATATTATAAGTATGATAACGATATAATACAATACAAATGGATAACAATACAAAAACATCTTTATTAATACTACTAAAATTGCTTGCGCAATTACAAAAGTACCCCTAGGAATTAAAAGTCTTATAACATAGTTATTAATTATTAATTAGCTTGAGACTTTTCAACATAATAAAGAAATTAAAATAATCTAAACACAAAATAATTAAGCATCACAAACTTCATCTTTGCTCATCGTTGAATAGCTTAATCACCTGAAATTAATTAGCATAATACAACATTAGGTACATATTTATAAATAAAAGAGTGAATTAAAATTTTAAACGACAAATAAAAATGATTGACGACGATCGACTTACTTGCACACCCTTACATGGGGTACTAACATCACAATAAGCTTCAAGAGTGATCAAGATTTGATTGTCCAAATCATTAGCATATTTATAGCAAGGACAACTAGTTCCAAGTATCTTTTTGAATATAGGGCACGCGTCGATCGAAGTTGTCTCGTACATGCATGTCTTCACTTGTTGTTGGTCACTAGCCGAGCAAGTCATTGTCGGGGCGGGCGGTGGTGGTAATCTTGGTGGTGGAGGTGGTGGCGATCTCGGTGGTGGAGGTGATGGTGATCTCCGTGGTGGAGGTGGTGGTGAGAATGGTTGTGGTCGTGGTTGTGGTCGCGGTTGCGGTCGTGGTCGTGGCCGTGGCCTTGGTCTGAAAGGATGGCATGATTGTGGCCATGGATACGACCACGACAAATATTGACATAGAAAATCAAATGGGAATGAGCTTAGTGACTCACTTCCCTCATCAACCAGGGCGACTTTTTTCGCCACGATCACTTGGTGGTGGTTGCAAAATAAAGTTGCAATCACCACTAACATCATGAGCATCTTCGTAATTGTCATTTTTTTACTAATAAAGTATTTTTACTATGAAGAGATAATAAAAATCTATATATATACAAAAATAATTTATTAGAGTTAGTTTAGATATTATTTCTTCGAAAAATAACTAATTAAATTCATATAGATCCACTTGCATAATTCAATGCCATATAGATCCCACTTGCATAAAATATTATTTCTTCGATAATGACTAATTAAATCCATTCCTAACGGATCATGTTTTATATTTTTTTTCAATAAAGTAATTATTTCATATATTATTTTTAAAATTATAAGTATTCAGTTATGAAGGGGTGATTAGAGCGTAATGCATAAGCTTACAAATTGCAGATTATATAACAAAAATTTAACTAAAAACATAATATTATTATATGAAAACTAATACAAAAAGATATTATAAATTGTTTAAATAATAAATCTCTTTATAAACTAAAATCTTAAATATCTATCGAAATTCTTGTGTTGATATGAATCTCCTAACTTTTTTCTCCGATGAAATAATAAACCAAATATGGAAGTGATTATATTTTCCTTTCAAGAAAAACTAAAGTATTTATGATAATGCTATAATTTTCCTTCGGTAAAAATTAAAATTCAAATATGAAAAAAAAATCAGGGCAAAACCTTAACAATAATAGCCATTTCACTATAATAGTTACGTCTTTTTAGAAATCGATTTTTCATATTATATAGTATACTATATTTTTTATATTAGAAACATTTTGTTGTAACAATTAAAAATTATCCAGATAAATAATATTAAAACAAGTTAAATTTCCGGAAAAAAAACTTTTATTAATTAATTTAATTGTACAAACATCAATGAAAAGTAAATTAGCCAAAGAATTAGGTAAATCTACTAAAAAAGTAGTAGTAAATGACACATTATTTTTACAAACGTCAAATATTAAAGTCAATTTAATCTATAAATACGGATTATAGCCATGGAATACACAGAAAAAATAATGAAATTTTATGAATGAAAACTAAAAATATTTCTAAGTCTGTTTTTCAAACTTTAATTATTTTTTTCAAGTTAAAATTGAAATTGTAGAATAAATTAATAATATAATTTTGCCTTAAACCTAATAAATTAGGACCGATATCTAAATCTACTTTTTCTTTTAAATTTATTTAATATAATCTATAAAACAAAATATTTTCAACAAGTAGATATTTCTATTTATATGAAAAAAAAATTCATTGTATTTTATCTTTCATTAAGTTTACATCTATATAAAATGCAAATTATATACTTTCAAAGAAAATATCCTTTCATACTATATTAAATTTACGCAATTTAAGATATACCTACTCTTACTAGAAGTCTGATATCTTTCAAATTCGTTTCATTTTCTAATTGACTTATATAATAGGTCACGTTGAAAAAAGTCAAATTCTTTAAAAAAAAAAATTAATGCAAAACTATTTTTTATTTTAACATCTTTAATTATTAAAATTTTAAACTAACAAACTTATTTTTAAATTGATATAAAATATATCCAAATCATATCTCAAACAATCTTCTCGTATTTCAAAAAATTCTTTGTAATATATATATATATATAGATATAGACAAAGGTTTGTTTGGTAGGTGGGGAATTAGAAGCAAAATTGTAGTAGGTGGTGAAAATAAATAATTGATATTCCACGTGATTATAATTCAAATTTGTTCAGAATAAAAGGACAATAATGTATGTTATTCCCAATTTCCACTAGGTGCAATAATATTATTATTATAAAAACTTTACATTTTATTCACGTGGTAGACAAAGACTTGGACTCTTGAAATATGAAAAAAAAAATTATATCAGTTCGTGTTTAATTTATGTTACATTTTTTAAATTTCAAGTGTTTTAGACAAATCTATTTTTAACGATAATTTTTTTTATATATCTTTTAATTATTCTGAATTGTCAATTATTGTGACTTATTATACTTTTCACATAATTTACATATATACATAAATTTCATTTCAAAAAATTATAAAGATTACACGCGTAAATTTTCAGTCATACTTAAATTTATCGACTCTCAAAAAACAAAAAGTACCATATAAATTAAAAAATATATATAATTATAAGTGGAATTTGAGAATAATAAAAAAGATATGCATATTCTATTTTTTTTCTTAATTAAAAATAAAAAAAATCAAGCACATGTGAAAGGAGAATTAATAAAAAAAGTAATGCAACGTCTATAATAATAATAAAAAGAATATGATGGTAAAATGTGTCAATCAATGAAAATGTGATAACTTAAAAAGAAGAAATATATGTATAAGATTAATATTACAATAATTTCGATGTTTTGTCGAAAATCGAGTTATAACATAACTACTTACTTGGAAATAATTTTGATAAGTAGAAATAACGTTCTGTCGCATTAATTATTTCTTTATTAAAATTTAATTTGACAGGCTATCATAAGTTATTGGTAAGATCCATAATAATATAAAAATTACTTGATAAGATTTCACATTTTTTTTTATAAGAACTCACTTAATTTTATTTGAAACCTTGATTCAAATATTGAAATTCTTAAATATGATCTGATAAATTCGCATCAAACTTATTTTCTTAATTTTTGAGGCTTTCTTTTTCAACAAAGATATTATTAAACTCTTCACAATATTCAATTGTACATATAAATTTTGTTGGTTGTAAAAAAGAATTTATGAAAATTCTCCAAGAGAAACCTTTAATTGATTGGTGCCAAACTAGGATATGCATTTTATATTTGAGATTTTTATTATTATTATTATTATTATTAGTATATATCGAATGTAAGGAAAGAAAAAAATAGGAGGATATTATAAGGTGGAGATTTAAACTCTAATGAATAAGATAAAAAAAAAGAAGTCAGATAATTAAACCACTTTGACTGACATATAAATCGATCTAATCAGTAATCAAGTTAGATTAATTTTTTTGAATAAATATTTCAATAAAAATCAGCGTAAGTTGTGCTGGAATGAGCTTCATTCTTAAATAAATGTCCATAATTTAAATTCAGGAAAAAATATATTTAAAAACTTAGTCATGAAATATGTGAATCTGAATTAATCAAGTTTCAATACAATATTAAATATCAAATAACAAACTAAAAAAAAATATTTCAAAAAAATTCTATAATTAAATATGAAAAACTAAATTCGAAACATATCAGACAAATTAAATAAACAGGTAAAAACTGATCAACAAAGATTGTCATAAAGTAGTAAGTATTCCTTCATTTTTAACAGTATAGAGTCATCTTTGTTAAAAACACTTTACCTCAAATATAAATTTCTTAATATGAATTTAAATTTTATCGAATACTATATAAAATATCGAAAATCAAACATCAAACATTAAAAAAAAAAAAGAAGGAATTTTTTATAGGTAAAGTGTGAGTTTGAATGGAAGAATAAGAAACTTAATCACATGATTGGATGACTTTATGACTAACAAAAAAAGGTAATTTAGTATTTTTTTTGAGAATCATCATTAGTTAATATTTAATTACTAACAAATATCCCCCACATGATTTGGATCTATAATTATCATATTTTTAGTCAACGATGTCACGTCAAACTCCATAATTTGTTGAGTTTAATTTTTAATATTAGAATGAAATAATAATATTTAAAAATATCTAAACTTTGTTACAAAACATCAAACATGATTTTTCAGTAATACGTAGCTTGGATATATTAAATATTAGCTCGAATACATTAATATACAGTTCGAATACATTAAAGAAATAAATTTTTTTAGAGGTTTTCAGAATTCGAAAGAAATATTATAAATAAAATAAATATAAGACGTGTATTTTCAATAATTTTTTCAATAACCGAAATTGTCTAATCTATTTAGTTTGCACAAAGCCCAAAGCATGAAATAGAAGCCCAATTGATTTTATCTCTTACACCATCTTAAGGAGAAAATTAATTAGAGAATCGATTGTCATTCACTCTGCTCTGTCAACACTTTATCGCAATGCCGAAAGGCAGGATTTCTAGTCTTTTAGGAATAGGATATCGAATGATCATCTCTTACACCATTTCGATTTCAAGTGTGATATTGTACTCAATTGTTTTGTATTGTATGGAGATACAACGTTTGGATAGACTATATTGTTTGTTGTTGTTTAATAACATTTGGTTTGATTGTATCGTATTGTGTTGTATTTATAAATTTACTCAAATATCCTTAATTATTCTAGGGTAGGATTTTTATCTAAATTTAAATAATATAGGGTGAAGGGTAAAAAAGTATTATGAAATATTATGCGAGGATATGATTGAAAAAAGAAATTAACAATGGGAACATACCAAATCAGTTGTTCCATAAAATGAGGATTTACATTGTTACTTAACAACGAAATTTAACAATACAACACAATACATTTTAAGTAACGACACAATACAATACAATGAATAACAATATAAAAACACCTTTATTAGTACTAATAAAATTGCTGATGTGTAATTACATAGTTATTAATTATTAATTAGCTAGAGACTTTTCAACATAAAGAGATTAAAATAATCTAAAACAAGATCTGAAATAATTAACCATTAAACACTTCATATTTACTCATCGGATAGCTTAATCACCTGAAATTAATTAACATAATACAACATTAGGAATGTGTTCATAAATAAAAAAGTGGATTAAAATCTTAAACGACAGATAAAAATGATTGACGACGATCGACTTACTTGTACACCCTTGCATGGGGTAGTAACATCACAATAAGCTTCAAGAGTGATCAAGATTTGATTGTCCAAATCCTCAGCATATTTATGACAAGGACAACTAGTTCCAAGTATCTTTTTGAATACGGGACAACACACATCGATTGAAGTTGTCTCGTACATGCATGTCTTCACTTGTTGTTGGTCACTAGCCGAGCAAGTCGTTGCGGGGGCGGGAGGTGGTGGCGATCTCGGTGGTGGAGGTGGTGGTGAGCATGGTTGTGGTCGTGGTCGTGGCCTAGGCCTAGGAGGAGGGCATGGTTGTGGCCCAAGGATACGGCCACGACAAATATTGACATAGAAAATCAAATGGGGATGAGCTTAATGACTCATTTCCCTCATCGACCAGGGCGACTTCTTTCGCCACGATCACTTGATGACTCATTTCCCTCATCAACCAGGGCGACTTCTTTCGCCACGATCACTTGATGGTGACTGCAAAATAAAATTGCAGCCACCACTAACATCATGAGCATCTTCATAATTGCCATTTCTTTTTTACTAATGAAGTGTTTATACTATGAAGAGATAATAACCATATATATATATATATATATATATATATATATATATATATATATTAAATAGATCCACTTGCATAATTTCAATGCCATATAGATCCACGTGCATAAAATATTATTTCTTCGAAATTGATTAATTAAATCCATTCCTAACTCTTATATTTTATATATTATTTTAAAATTATAAGAACCATTATTCACAACAATTTTACTATAATAGCTATGTCTTTTTAGGAATCGATTATTCATGTTAATTATTTAGTATAATATATTTTTTATTATTAGAAACATTTTGTTGTAACAATTAAAAATAATAGCTATGTCTTTTTAGGAATTGATTATTCATGTTAATTAATCTTTTGAATAAATATCTCAGCAAATCAACGTGAATTGTGGAGGAATGAGCTTCATTCTTAACTAAAATCTCTAGAATTTAAGTTCCCTAGAAAAAATATATTTAGAAACTAGGTATGTAACAGATGAATTTAAATTAATTAAATTTTAATACAGTATCGAACACCAAATAACAAACTAAACAGAATATTTTTAAAAATTCTAAAATTAAATACGAAAAAATAAATTTAAACACGTCAAGAAAAAATAAATAGGTAGAAAGTGATCAATAAGAATTATAGTGGAGTGATAAATACTTATTTATTTTTAACAGTATAAAATCATTTTTATTAGGAAGTATCTTATCTCTAATACAAAATTTCCTACCATAACTTTAAATTTTATCGAATTTTCATTATAAATATCAAACGTCAAAGACCACGATTAAAAAAAAAAGGTAAAAAGTGAGTTTGAATGGAAGAATAAGAAACTTTATCACATGACTCAAGTAACTTTATGACATTCAAGTGGCTTACTATATTAAAAAGAAATAAAGGTAATTTTGATATTTCTTTAGAATCATCATTCATTAATATTTAATTAGTAACATAATCCCCACATGATTTGGATCTATAGTTATAATATTTTTATTCAACAATGTCACATCAAACTCCATAATTTGTTGAGTAATTTGTAATATTAGAATGAAATAATAATGTTTTTTCCTAGATATAAGTGAAATAATGTTAAATAAATTATTTTCTTAGATGCAAAAAGTGAAATATGTAATATGAGTTGAATAAAGGCTACTTCACTTAAGGTAGCTAAATTTGCAAGAGTATATACTCTATAGTTATGGCTTTGAATGTGTTATTCGTTCGAGTTCGTGTTGGATTCTCTCGATCATATTATGATGTTTTCAGTTTTTTGATATAAATTAATTTATTTATTTATTTATTTATGGTGTTTTTGATACTTGTATATGTCTTTAATGAGATGACTTTTTTGGTTTTGGAATAATATGCAACAGACTCGAGTGAATTTTGTTTCACATTAATAAGTTTTGTGTTTCCGTATTGTGGTTGTTTTTCGTAAGCTTAATATAAGTTAGGGTTGAATTCGTTGATTTGCCCACTCAGGAGGTTAAGTGTGACTGTCATTCGAACTCGTTTTGAATCGTGACAAAATAATTCCAAAATTGTCTAAATCTATTTAGTTCGCATAAAACCCCAAGCATGATATAGTAACCCAATAAACTCTGACACTAAGCCCAATAGGCCAATCAGACATTTGAATTGAATCAATTTCTAGAAGTTTATATTTTGTGCAAAGACATAAATATCCCTATTAATAAAAAAGACCAAAATGTCCTTGTTCTCCATAGTCATTAGTATTTACTCCGTCTCAAAATAATTATCGTGTTTATCGTTACATGTCCTTTAAGAAAATATTTGTGTGTCTTATGACATAATCTCGAGTTGCTCGGATGTTAGGCACTCTTCAGTTTCAACTTTAAGATTAAGAGTTCGAGTCACCAAGAGATCAAAAAGGTGAGCTTCTGGGCAGGGGTTAAAAAAACGTACATATTTATATGCCATAATTGAGGTGATTATATGGTCTTCAAGAACAACTATTACTAAGGGTAAAATGGATCCTCCATTACTTTTTCGCCAATATCTTTTTCCCGATCCACACCCAAACAAAGTAGTCAGTGTGATTACTAAGTTTTATAATTTTGATAGTGAATGCAATCCATCCTCTAACACGAAATACTTTGTGCAATCGAAAGAATGCTTCTAATCCAATTGTAGACACAAACACAACCATTTATATTAAAACTG
Source organism: Solanum lycopersicum (assembly GCF_036512215.1). Taxonomy (NCBI): domain Eukaryota; kingdom Viridiplantae; phylum Streptophyta; class Magnoliopsida; order Solanales; family Solanaceae; genus Solanum; species Solanum lycopersicum. The sequence continues at coordinate 1,389,023 of NC_090800.1, forward strand.
GTAGTTTATTACATACTAGGAGGAGGTGGAGGATGCATTTTGATCCTCTTTACATTTTTCTAAATTTTTTGTCCTTTGATTTATCAAAAAAAATTCATCAAACATAAACCTCCCCTCACTAGCAAAGACAACACATTAGCTAAATTAACTTAAATCCAAAATACTTAAGACACAGAGAGACCAAACAGTACCAAAAGACCAATACAAAGCAAGCTGAGTTTCTGTTCTAGTGTTCTCAGAGCTTGTTTTTGTACCAGAAGACACCTTTGCCTTGAGATGATTCGTCTTTCTCGACGTAGAGACACTCTTTAGCTTCCCTCCACATTGCCTTGAAAATGGGGGTACCATCGAATTGGTAGTAGTCTCCGAGTAGTGGCTTGACTGCTTTGGTTGCCTCCATCGCGTTGTAGTGTGGCATGGCTGAGAACAGATGGTGCACCACGTGAGTGTCGGTGATGTTGTGGAAGACCTTGTTTAGAACACCATAGTCTCTGTCACAGGTTGCCAAAGCTCCCCTAAGCCAATCCCACTCGGTTGAGTCGTAGTGAGGCAGTGATGGGTGAGTGTGCTGCAAGTAGGTGATCAGGACAAGGAAGCCGTTCACGACTAGAAGGGGCACACCGTAGATGCACACTAGCCAAGCTAGACCTTTCACTAAGGCAACACGGTATAACAGATAACAAGCTCCGAGAACTCCAGCATCAGAAAGGAAGATCTGTAGCCTCTCGCGGTTGTTGTAGATTGGGCCATAAGGGTCATAGTGACATGCAAATCGGTCATAAGGTCTGCCAGATACATTGAATGCCAAGTACAACGGCCAACCAAGAGTGAGGGTGACTGTGAGTGTGATAACTCTGCCTAGTGGATTGTTCAAGTACTTGGAATACCATCCGAGCTGGGATTTAGACTTAGGCACAAAGACTTCATCACGCTCGAGGGAGCCAGTGTTGGAGTGGTGGCGACGATGACTATATTTCCAAGAGAAGTACGGCACCAATAGAGCAGAGTGAAGGATAAGTCCTACGGTGTCATCAACCAATTGGTAATCACTGAAGGCGTGATGGCCACATTCGTGGGCATTAACCCAAATTCCAGTGCAAACACAACCCTGGCAAATCCAGTAAATAGGCCATGCAATGTAGCAATATGGTGATGGAATGAGGTGGAAGTAAGTGTTTGCAACGTAGTACATGATGGATACGAGTATGAGGTCATACACAACATATGAAAATGAGCGGATGAGAGACCTTTGAAAGCAGTGAGGTGGGATAGCCTTCTTAATATCACCAACTGTGAAAGGGGGCTTCGAGGTTGGTACCTTTTGAAGAGGATTCTTCTTTACTTCAGTCCCGCCATTTGGAGCAGACATACGACCACCAGCTCCCATTTTCGCTACGCTGCCTCTTCAATCCCAAACCTACAAACAGTATGTTAGACTCTATTCCTAAACAAATGAATGCATCAAAGAATTGAGTTACTATTTTCTAATCTAGCCTGTCACTGACCAAACAAGGTGTGACCCCCCTAATCTACCTTTCATGTAAGGTCTTGATTTAGAGATCAAACCATCATTGGCAGGGAAATTATATCAAATCAACAATTCAATCTACTGACAGAAACATGAGGACCATAGCGACGCGGTCCACATAAAATTCCAAAACAAAAAATTGAGGCCAGAAATGCAAGAAACATGGTAGGCCACATCATGCACATTGGACCACACAGTATGCAAGCAACAAACACTTTCAGCCCATAATAATAATACTAATAAATAGACATATCAAGTCACTGTCATGATAATTAAAGTCCAAAACTTGCAATATATTCCTTCAGCATTAGTTGTTTTCACCATTTCTCACCAACAGCTTCCCTGCCATTGTTTGTCGGTACAACTTATGATTATTATTCTATATCCGTGCTGATCAGGTCAGCATTCGCACTCCTCAACTGATTCTACGAAATACTTGTCACCTCCCCACCAGCAACATAAGCTAGGATAGATGGAAAAAAGTCACCAAGGCTAAGACCTCACCAACTTATATATTTTTTCTAGCCTCTGGTTAGTATAATGCAAAAAACATTAGCTATAACCACTAATTTCCATGAATGAACAATGATATGATTATAATTGCATGAAAAGTCAGTTACTATAGCTTAGAAGAAGTGAAATTTCTAAATTAAATTTCAAATCATATACAGTGTCTTGACTATATGTTGAAAACAGATACATAAAAGAGACGAGTAATAATTTAAAACCCTCAGTCTCACCTCCCACTCCAACTCTATCGAATAGGGAGAAAGCGTGAACGAATTGAAATCCTTTCACATACACACACACACGCGCGAACCTAATCTATGTATGTGCAAAAAGAAAGCTGGCATCAATCATTAAGTTTTCGTCACGTCAACAGGAAGTAGATTGCACCTAACGCCTCAAGTATATTAGGCCAGTTTTCACAGCTAAATAATTGAACATGAAGTTTATTGCATAATAAGAGTAACTTCACAAAAACATTTCTCAAATGCATAAATAAATAGCTCAATGGACATCTCACCAAACTATTAGGCCCCTACAAAATAAAATCTTCTTACTGATCCATTATACCAAAAAATAATGTTTTCTCACTAGCTGTAGACAAATAATTAGTCAAATAACATACTTCACACAATTAACATCTTGATCAAGCAACAATAATTAATATTAGAGTTAACTTGCAACTAACATCTTGATCAAGTTACAAAAAATAATATTAGAGTTGACTTAGAATAGGATAGAACAGATGAAAAGAAATCGTCTAGTGTTTTTATATATGTAACTTTCATTTCGACACGTTATTGTACTATTTCTAGATCCTTCAAATTCAACAAAGTACAACATTTATGAAACTAATCAAAAAAAATATATAATTCAACTCATCAACAATGAAGGTTACTTAAAGTAGCTATATGCTATGATCATTAGACCCTCATATATTCATTGATTCATTATACAAGGAAAATTAGTTTTAATAACATCAACAAACAACCAATTAGACAGCAAAATTAAATTAAATTTCCACCAAAACTACAGCAATTTAATTTTTATAGTGGTCCACTTGGATATTTACATAAAAGAAGAGAGAGAATGAAAAATCTTTTGTTGGTGGTAAGTAGAAAAAGAATTAATCAAACAAGATTTCACAAAGTACAAAAATAACATAGCCCAAAATTCCTTCTTTTTAAAGGAAGGACTTCAATTATACATCACAAATCCTAGCCAAGAGAAAATACTTGCTCCCACTGTCTCAATCTATGCACGGAGTTTAAGAAAGAACATTAGACTTCCCGAAACTTGTAATCTAAACATGTCTATGCACGGAGTTTAAGAAAGAACATTAGACTTCCCGAAACTTGTAATCTAAACATGTCATAACTATTTGTGCAGATAAAATAACCATTTTAAAGTTAAATTGTTTGACTGAGCACAAAGTTTTAGAAAGAAACATATTTGAAACTTGTTTAAATAAGTCACTAATGAACCCTTTTAAAGTCAAATTATTACTTAATACAAAAATAAGAAAAGAGTATCACATAAGTTGGGACGGTGAGGTATGTGATTTCATCGCATACACCTAAGTTTTGGTGAAAGGAATTACCCGTTATGTGTTGGTGCTAGAGGAGTTTTTTTCCTATATGGACAAGGCTTGGTGGGTCGTGGGCGAAATCACCCGGCTATGTTGGTAAACCGTTGTCATATCAGTCGAGATACACACAAGCTAATCCGACCCCGTTGAAGGAACCATTCAAACTATAGGACCACTATAGTAAATTTTGACCACTCAAAGGAGCAACACACTAATAATTCCTATGTACTTTCAACAATTCATATGTCCCCATCCTAAAGTAACAAATAATTTCATAAAAGGGGGTACATTGAATCTAACCAAATATGACCAACTATTAAGTTGTCTTCCCATGTGAATTATATATATCACAAGTTCGAGCCATGGAAACAACTACTAATGCTTACATTAGAGCAAACTATCTACGTCATACCCCTTTAGATATGACCCTCTTTTGAACATTGCTAACACAAAATGTTTTGTGAATCGAAATGTGTTTTTTTGTTTTCAACTCTTCAATCACCTTTTTTCCATTTTAGATTTTTTTTTTAAAAAAAAGGTGTCAAAATCACACCAACCAACATAAAGATTTCAAAAAAGCAAAGCAAATCCAAATTAAATGATTTAAAGAAAATGAAATCTTTTCTTTTTCTAAGCAAACACATCATAAAAAAGTCAATTCTTTTTACATTTATTTCAATATATATATATAATAATGTAGATTTGGACTATAGTAGCCACCACAATTGATTTCAACTTTCATCTTTCTACCCCTAATAAAACTTTTCAAATTGAGAAAAAAAAATACCCAACATTAGAGAAAAAATTGTACTTTATCAATCATACAAAAATAAATACCAATCACCCAAAAAAATAAAAACCACAAGTGGCCTCATGCATGCATAGAATCAAACAGAAGGACAATAAAATCAAAATTTAAAGATGCTTTACCCTTTTTTTTTTTACAGATCTGGGCGATATAAACAACAATCAAATTCGTAACGGAATTAGAATTTTCATTAAAAAAAAGTTCAAAATAAAAAAAATAAAACACATGAACAACCTTTTTTTAACCAGGTGTAAATAATATAATTTTCCGTCGAATTCATTCTTGCTAACTCAACCCTGTGAATGCAACTTATTATTCCATCAAAATCAATTTTTATAAATAAATCTTAATAACATTAATGCAAATACATAAACAGCAATACTTAGAGCTAAAAAATCAATTCTTTCCACCATAAACAACACAAAAAATCAACCAAAAAAATTCATCCCATAAAAACCCACTTTGAATCTAGCTAAAAAAACTGATCTTTTCCATCAAAAACATACAAAAATCAATCAAAACAACACATCCATAAGAAACCCATTTCAAATCAACAAAAAAAAAACTGATTTTTTTTATCCATAAACACTACCCAAAAATCAGCGGCTGCGGATTTCATAAAAAAAAAAAAAACCCCACATCGAATCAAACACTTTGAAGCTTTATCAGATCAATTATTTCTAAATGTAAATAAACAAAATCTATAAAAAAAAAAAAAGTGATTTTTCCATCATAAACACATATAAAATCAATAAATAAAAAAAACCCATATTAAATCAAGCATCATAAATCAAAAAAAAAAATTCTTCAAATCACAAAAAAAAAAATTACCTCGAGAAAAGCAAAAGCACCCTTCTTCCTCCTTTCACCCCACACACTCTCTCTCTCTGTTTCTCTATGAAAAAAAAAAAGAGAGAGAATATTTTAATTTTATTATGAAAAAGAAAATTTGATTTTTTGATAAAATAAAATATAATGTTTGGTCTTATATTTATAGGGAGGCTAAGGCACTTTTTTTTTTTAATTATTATTAATACAAATCACATGCATGCTTTAAACGTAACAAGCAATTAAGATGGTTACGTGTCATTACCTTATTGGTTGTTCAACACGTCATTCAAAAAAAAATCTTGGTTTTTTAAATAAAAAAATAAAAATATCTTTCCCTCCACATTCCAAATAATAATATAAAATTAATTATCTTAGAATAAATTATTTTATAAATAAAATAAATATATTTTTAAACTAATTTTGAAATTAGTTATGTGTTACATCTTGTAACAAACTGGTTATGAGATTAGTTATATGTTATTTCTAGTACCAAATTAGTTTTAAGGATGGTGTAGAAAAAATAATAAAATTATATGATATGTTTTAATTGGTTTTTATTGATCTGATATATTATTTAATAATAATTTAATTAAAGATGTATTATATTGTTTTTGTCTTATTAATAATATTTTTAGTTGTTATTATTGACTTAGAACACTTTTTAAGAAATAATATATAATACGGATGAAATTATCATAGGGTAATGCTAAATAGCCAGAAATTTAATTAAAAAAATTAAAAAATTCTATAATATTCTTTTTATTATAAAATAAATTGATTTATTTTTTATTTTTTAATCAAAACGTATTAAAATTGAAAGGGTAAATGTTCAAAAAGATAAAATAACATATTAGCGAAATATATTATTTTACCATTCTGGTCAAATTTCTAGCCAAAAGAATTTTTCCATTATTATATTATCTTTTAACTTTATTTAATTTAATGATTTGAAAAATGTGTTAGATGATAAAAACAATATTTATTAACAAGGATAAAATAGACATAAAAGGTACATTAGCCCTTGATTTTCTAAAATGAACAAATATTGTCGGACAATTATTTTTCATATAGTGAACAACTATTATTGGACGGAGGAAATATTTAAATGGTTATTGTAAGTTAGGTTGGGAAGGATGTGATACGATGAAAGTGATACGAATGTCTCTCTTACTATCACGATTCAAAAGTCGAGGTCATAGACATGAAAATTACAAAATAGCGTGTAAATGAATAGCATATAAATAGCATTTAATACATTTCATATTAATTTCCACCTTACTAAATAAATAAAACATCAATTATTATTTTTTATACTACCCTTGCAATTATTTTTTATTTAAAGTATTCACCATTGTTGTAAAGTTTCCAAGAAAATTTATAAAAAATTGAATTAATAAAATTATCTTATTGCTTATGATTTCTTAAGCATTAAGCAAAATGATCGATCAATATAAAATATTAAGACGAACAGAATACCAATCAAATATCATATTAATTATATATATAAATAATTTATTTATTTTTATCTATCTATTAAATATTATATAAATTATATAAAAATTATATATTAATATTTTTTTCTTATCCAGCTATCAAACAACTATCCGACTCCAAATGAAACAAATTCAAATGTTAATGTAGACAAGAGTAGGTAGTGTATGAGTTGAAGTTTGCATGTGACTAAAGAAAAAACCAAATCTTGATGAGGTGAAAATGACAAAGTGGCAAAAGAAAGTGTTTCATTTGAGTGTCTTGTAATTTGTGAAGCACTAGAAAATAGTTTGAATATTATTTAGAATATTTTGTCCATAACAAATATTTTCTCTTTGGTTTTATCACCTCCAAACTTATTTAAAAGAAATGATTGAAAATTTTAGTGGTATTATTTTATCATTTATTTACAACATTTGTCTACTTTGGTAGTTTGTTTGATTCCTCTTATCTCAAATACTTTATTTATTTAATGTTTTAGTAGATATTTGTCCTTTTCTTATATGTTGAAAATGGAAAATTAAATTATATTATGATGATGAGGGAAGACATATATAAAACTCTTTTTCGTTTATATTTATTTATTCATATCTAATTTGACATAAATGGTTTTTTAAGAAAAAATCCTTAATTAGCCGACTATTATTATACTTTCTCTGAAATTGTTTCTCATAATTTTTATTTTTAGAGTTAAATTATAAAATTTTAACTAACATTTTAATATACAATTTTTCATCATATTAATATGTAAAAAATTGCAATTTATAGTACTTTTCATATAGTTTTAGAATATCTAGTCTTTTTTTAAAAAATATCGAATTAATATGATCTAATTTAACTTTAAAAATTAATCAAATTGACTTTCGAAAAGCGTAATATGACAAATAATTCTGGACTACGAGAGTATCGAATTTCGAAAGGAGCTACTTCTATCGAAAGAATTAAGAAATAGCAATATATAAAAAAAAAACTGAATGCATGTTTTGCTCGCAAATAAAATATAGAGCTATTACTATAAAATTATAATCTTTCTATCTCATCTTTATTTATAATAATAAGTCACCTGACATAATAAATTGAAAATAATAACAAAAGGATGTAATAGATATAAGTTGATAAATTATTTTTAAAATTTTTAAATTAGATAAATAAAAATAGATATTTATTTTCGAATAAAGTTGACAAACAAAAATAATAAGAGAAAGCGCTACTCATTTATGCTTATTATATCCTTATTATTAAATATTCAAAATAAAAATAAAAGCCTAATAATGGAGGGTTTACTCGATATTCAATCTCAGAGGAAAGACAAAAATAATGACAAAGGCTATAAATTATAATACGGTATATTATCTTGAGGAATAAAATTTATCTGTATAGAGTGTTTACATTAAGTCAATATATGCATGTTATGTATTTTAATTAATAGCTAATTTTACTCTAATAAATCACATACTAATGGATATTGCATTGACCATCACACTATATTATCAAAAAAACTTTTATAAATGTTTGTATGATTAGCACTCCGTCTGTTTCTAATTATTTTGTCCATATTTTTTTTAGATGTTCATAATTATTTGTCCATTTTGATAAATTAAGAAAAAACATGTTTTTATATATTATATTCTCAATTAATTCCTTTAAAAAAGATATATTATTGATTTATTAGTATGTGTGTCAATTAAAAAATTGACAAAAATATAAACTGATAATCCATCAGCTCACCTAAAGTTGATACAAATTTTCACTAAAACATTTTACCTAGACTTTGTTCATTTTAAACACCTCATGTCATGTTCGGTTATGTCAGTATGATATTTTTTACTGACTTGACATATTGTGTGTGTTGCACACATTCTGAGTGCGTGAGGAGTTTATTTTTTGAATTTTTTAATTTTTATTCCTTCTTCTTATTCACTCTTTGTCCTTACCACTTATTCTACCTTCCACAATGTAAAATCATGATAAAAAATTATCGCACTAATTCAAAAACAATTATAAGAACAAAATTATAAAAAAATCATCACACTAATTTTGAAAAAATAAATTTAGAACAAAACACACATTTTTTTTCCAAAAAAATAAAAGAAGAAATGTCATATGGTTCTCAAAATCATATTTAATAATTTATTTTAAAATTATTATTCAACTTTTAATTAGTCATCATGGCATGTCATCCGCAAGTGTATAACACAGATTTTGTAATTTCAACTGATTAACGACAATGTGTCAAAATTATACATCAAATCCTTGCTTGAGGTGTTTAAAACGAATAAAGTCTATTTAAAAAATTTAAATAAAAATTTATATCAACTTTAAGGAAGAGACTATCGATGAATTCCGCCAATATATAAATTTCGAACACCACGTATGAGTGGTGCATTCTTAATTTTTCCATACAAGCCTCTAATGACAAAATTTAAAATTTATACAATTAATACATATATAATTTACGAGGGTCTGTCTACCAAATTTATTGCTATTTTCCACCTATTTGGTTCACATTTCAAAAAGTTGACTTTAGTTTGGATTTGATGAACAATATTAATTGCCTAGTAAATGAACAAATTAGATCCTCTAGGTCACAGTATCATTTCATTATTATGCACGTTTTTTTTAACTTTTTATTTTATTCGAAAAAAGATCAAAATTATCTTTAATTTATGCGAAATAGATTTTTTATACCCTTCAATATATTTTGGGACCAAAAAAACCCCTAATTTTATCCTAGGAGATCACAAATACCCTCAAGAGTTAAAATTCCAATTTTTTAGTGACGTGACATGTCACATGGAATTAATCCGTTCACCTCAGCGTCGTCAACTAATACTCGCTACAAAAGAACTTGATCTTTATTGGCGACAAAGTTGCCACAAAATTTCAAAATATTGCTACTAATGAGTGATTTTTGGTGACGACTAATAGTAAAACATATTTTTTTCAAAAAAAAAAGTACGATAACTAATTTTTGATTGCAACCTAATTTAATAAAAAAAATAACTTATAATATTAATATTAAAAACACCCAATATTATTACGAAAAATCATGAAAATTACTTCTCGACTCACATCTCCTACTATATAATGCATCATTGTACATTTTATACATATACATATAACATAAAAATAAAACATACAGTGTCTTCAAAATCCTGCTTAAGCGATATCATTTTTGTTTTTTTAAAAAAAATAATGAAGAAAAAAAACATAAAATTAGAATTTAATGTTAATAACTTTTAGTGACAATTTTTTGGGCTTTTGTGACGACTATTTTCGCTGCTAAATGTCTAGTTCTTTTGTAATGAATCCTAGTTGACAATGCTTAGGTGGAAGGATTAGTCCCACGTGGCTTACCAAGTCAATAAAAATATGGGGTGTTTAACTCTTGAGGTATATGTGGTTTCTTAGGATAATAACAGGGGCATCTTTGATCCCAAAATGTAACAAGGGTATAGGTGATCTATTTCACATAGTTTTATTTCTCTTTTGAGGTTCGAAATTTGTATTGCAATTTCGATTAAATTTAATTCGCGCATTATAAGACTTATTTAGAAACGAAGCTCTTAACATAATTTTTTCATACCTAAAAATTTAAATTTGAAACCTTTAATTAAGAATAGAGCAATCTATCACCGCACCACAACTCATATTATTTACTATTATACACTTTTTAGACTATCAACCATAATACTTATCATAATTGAAAGTCATTCATGACCTATTTTCAAAAATACATAAAATTTATGACATTTTTTAAAATATGTAATACAATAATTTATCATACAAAAAATTGTCAACTCATCTTGAGACCATTAGATTTGAGATCAAAAGGGATATATTATCTCACTCCAAAAATAAATTTATGTTTCTAAATCACTTAGCATGATAGTAATATATGTTGCAAAAAATATGATATATGAGTAAGGCAAATTCATTGTTTATATTACATAGAAGGACGAGATAGTATTCAACTAGATTTCGTGAAGTGGTGTTTTCTTTTAAAAGAAGTCGGAAAAATCTACAACTCTAGAGGTGTTCGTGGTTCTGTTTGGATCGGTTATTGGTTAAAATTAAAGTCAAATCAATCAAGTCGATTTTTTAAATTTCTAAAATCAAATCAAACCAAATGAAAAAAAAATAACCATCGGTTTGGTTATTGACGGTTTGGTTCGGTATTTCTGGTTTTTTCGATTTGAAAGTAATAAATTTTTTAGGACATACTTATCTTGATAAAAAAAACATCTAGTACATGAACAATCCACAGAAGAGCTATTGTTGGTTCAACTAAGTAATTTAACAATACTAGAGTTATCATTACACGAACTAGGTTATTAAGTGTGTGACTATATTATGAAAGATATGGTAGATAATAAATTTTGATGGAATTGGACTTAGGGTTGTAATTGAGCTAAAATTTAAGTGTTAGGCTTGAGAAAATTTTGAAGTTAAAGACTTAAGTTACTTAAAGTTTAACAAAATATTTATATTTATTTATAAATAATTATAAAATTTATATTTCTAATTTATCGGTTTGGTTTGGTTGTTTTTGCAGTTATTTTTTAGTAAAATCAAAATCAAATCAAATAATATCGATTTTAAAAATTTAAAAATCAAACCTAACCAAATAAAACCAAATATCGAGTTTTTTAATTGATTTGGCTCGGATTACGATTCGATTTGGTTTGTTTAACCATAACCATGAACAACCCTAACATTACCCTTTTATCATCCATTAAAAATTTGACACATCTATGTCATTTTAGTTGCTAAGCTATGTTACAAATGAGTCTTTCTCAAACGGAAATAATAGATGAGCCAATTTTTTTATGAATGACATAGATATGTATTTTCTCAAAATTTAATGGTATATTTAAATATTTTCCGATTGCTTCGTAACTTAGCTACCTGAACTTTCTTTATCAGTAAAATAAACTCAAAACTAATAATTAAGAATAGAAAAATTTCACGTGTTTAATCACATACAAAAACTTGTTAGTAGTAGGGAAGAAATTTTTGAATAACTAGGCAAGAACTATTAAATCTTCAACCAACACTTTATGGCAAGCAATAATTAAGGTAGAATTTTTACTAAGAACTTTATCATCTATTATATAAAACATTATTTTCCTGTTTTCTAGCCCCACCTAAATTATGAAAAGATTCAAATATATTATTGAATTTTAGGAAAAAACTTATATATGTTATTCGTTAAAAAATTAGCTTATTTAAATAATTTCGTTCGAGAAAAAAGCTTATTCATGCCAGTATTTGTTAATGGAAAATAGTTTTTGATTTTTTTTCACACGTGGTCAATTATGATTCAGCTGCGTCATTAATTAAATTATTTTTTAAAAGAAAAAAGTTCAAATACACCATTGAACTTTGAAAAAAAACTCATTTATGCCATATGTTAAAAGTTTGGTTCATCTAGGTCATTTTCATTAATAAATAATGACACGAATGTGTCTTTTCTCAATCGAAAATGACATAAATAAGTCAAACATTTAGCGAATGACATAAATAAATTTTTTTCTCATATTTCAATAGCACATTTTGATTTTTTTCCCTACTAAAATTAAAGTCCCTTTATTAGTGTGTGGCCGATAATTCTGCTTTACATTAAATAATTTTCATATGTCATCATCAGATATTAGTTGTAGAACAATTTTTACAATTTGAAAGTACGAGGAATTTTCAACAATTGTTTTTTTTTTTTTGTTGAAATTTTTGCACAATTTTAAATTAATTAAAATCTAAGTAGTTATCAGATGTCAAATGACAAATTAAAGAATAATGACTTGACATGATATGAAATGTTGATTGAGAAAATTTGTAATTATTTAGCTGATGGACTTGATCAAAACTATGGTCCTTTTGCAATTTTAGGTAGAAAGTACTTTTTTTTTTGTCTTGTTAATATATGATTAAAAATACAATATATAATGAATATGTCCACTTAAATTTGAATTATATTCAAATCTGTTGATTAATAGAAAAATGAAAAGAAGCTGCCCAAAATCATTCTTCCAATTTAAAGAACGAAATTGTTGACTTTCTAAACCACGTGTCAAGTTTGATATCAAGAGTTTACTAACCCAAATTCAATCTCAAAAGACCATATGAATTTCTTAATGTCTTAGCTACAAGAAAACACGATCCAAGTTAGAGAGGCCACCCCATCCATTCCCTGATTGCTCTAGATCTCCTCTCACTCAAATTCCGTCTGAACCCCGCTTAGCCTAAACTTTTTTAGTCGTTGCCCAAAAAGTTTTATAGCCCAATTCTTTTACCATTCGCCTCCCCATAATTACCGAAAGAGGTCGTTATAGCCCTAAAATTAGTGCCACAAATAGGAATGTATGATTAACATATATTGTTTAAAATTGACGTAAAAGTAATATATATTACAATAATTAAAAAAACATCAAAAATAATTTAAATATCTAAAATTCAACAATTTACAAGAAAAACATAATTTTACTCATAAAACGCAGTTGACGAACGTAATTTATGTACAAAGAGAGTGGCAATGTCGTAATTTCAACAATTTACAAGAAAAATATAATTTTACTCATAAAACGCAGTTGACGAACGTAATTTATGTACAAAGAGAGTGGCAATGTCGTAATTTCAACAATTTACAAGAAAAATATAATTTTACTCATAAAACGCAGTCAACGAACGCGATTTATGTATAAAAAGAGTGGCAATGTCGTAATTTCAACAATTTACAAGAAAAACATAATTTTACTCATAAAACGCAGTCGACGAACGCGATTTATGTCTAAAGAGAGTGGCAATGTCGTAATTTCAATAATTTACAAGAAAAACATAATTCTCTATAATTTCAGAATTAACAAGCCAAAGTTTAAATAAGACATGATAAATAATTAAAGAAATGAAGTTCTAGTAATTCAAAAGGCTTCAATTTTATTAGTAGCATATATACATAAGAAATTACAATTTTCTTAAACAAATAACTTCATAGGGAAACCCTAACATAAACAATTATTTTATAAATAGAAAACTAGAAGCAATCATGCCCTTTAAAATCATCACATTTAAGGGTCATGCTTTTTTTTTTTTTAACTAAAATAAACCACATTACTCTAAATTCTTTAAGAAATAGCCACTCTAAACTTTTTCAAGAACTTGATCAATCTCTTTTTCCCCATGATTGCTATCTTCAATGTTGATTCCTTTGTACCACTTAGCAAAGAACACAAATGCAACCAAATCAACCAATGCCAAACCAAATAACAAGAAGTAAAACCTATCAATGTGGCCATTATTTAAATTTTCAGGTATCCAACCATGTCTAGTCCCTTTTGCTGTGAAATGCATAACCATGTTGACAAGCATACTACTAACATAATTTCCAAGTGACATTGATGCCATACAAAGTGAACTTCCTAGGCTTTTAATCCCATCTGGTGCTTGTCCATTGAAAAATTCAAGTTGTCCAACATACATAAATACCTCTGAGGCACCAACAAGTATGTATTGTGGAATTTGCCAAAAAATACTTAGTGAACTTGTTTCATTTCCGGGGATAACTCTTCTTAACCTAAAAATTTCTGTTACACCGGCTGCAACCATTGATAACATACCGATGATTAGTCCGACTCCCATCCTCTGGAGCTCAGACAATCCTTTTGGATTCCCACTTATCTTTCCGGCTAATGGAACCACCATGAACCTACACATATAGGGGTCGTAAAATTAGTTCATGAAAAAATGATGTCTAAATAGCCCTTTTAGGGTTGAATTACACAAATAGCCACTTTTCAACCATTGTCTTTGAAGTTTAAAATTTCACGTGGAATTTGAAACTCTATGACAATAGCTATTTTTTTAATTTGAGACATTATATGGTTAAACACACTCATTTACTTATATGTCACTAAATTCAGTTTAACTCGCTCATTTGACACCCTTACCTGTAGAGAAACGTGCACGTTAGCACGCTACATATGTCGAATGCTGACATGCTAGCTGCTGGTAGGTGGAAATTCCCAATTGTGGCATCCATGACTTCACCTTGCTCAACAAATAAAGAGGCCATTTGTGTAAAGATGACAGAGTACATTATGGTGCATAGCCAAATTGGAAACATTCTCAGTATGCACTTTGCTTCTTCAACTTGTGTTATTGTGCATAGCCTCCATGGGTTAATCACTGGCCTTTGCCTATCTTCATCTGTCACTATTGCTGCCTTGTCTAGTTTCCTGGCCATTTTTTAAATAATGTGATTAGAAATTAAATAACAAAACTTCATATCAAGAATTTGGAGACAGAAAGTTCAGAATAAGTATGATCTAATTCTATGTATACATAATTGACATATCTCAAGCTAAGCTTAATTTATTAAGTGCGTCACTTAGAATACAGATAATATGAACCGAAAAGTACTTACTTGAAATCATTACTATGAAGTATCTTTCTTGTTCCTTTAATGGATGATTCTGTCCCATTCAATTCATACAACTCTGTCTCATCAACATTAGGCACTCCCCATTTTCGGAACGCGGCAACGAATACCTGACCGACACGTGGCAACGGGTTCCCAAATGACTTAACATATCTATATCCAGGAGTACCCAATAAGAAAACAAATAGGCCCAAAAGGCCAGAAGCAGTAGAGGCCCAAAAACCAAGTGTCCATTTACCCCCATCTTCATAATATACCAAAACTGTATTTGAAATTAAAGATCCAGCATTTAATGCAAAGTAAAAATAGCCAAAATAGGCAGCTTTTGAGATTTTTCCTTTAGGATTTGCTTCATCAAATTGGTCTGATCCAAATGTTGCAATTGTAGGTTGATGACCACCATAGCCTAAAGCCACTAAGTATATGGCTAAGTAAAATAATGAAGTGCCAATAGATGATGGGGGTACACAATTTTGTATACCATCTCCACATCCATTTGGTTTAATCAAGAATAGCCAAGATGTCAATGATATGATCACAAGTCCCTAGTTAAATTCAAAAAAAAAACATAGTTAAACTTATATACACTGACTACATAATGAACTGTAACATCACTAGTGTAATGTAATAACATGTTCTACTTGTTATGAACGACTACTTGTAGTTATACTTTAGTGACAACATTGATCCATTACTTTAAGTGAGAGATTTGATAACATAAAAATTCTTTTATACTGTCAATGTAAGAAGCTTAAAACTCATTACAATAGTCAATACTAGCATGATATTGATATCCTTTACTCAAAAGAGAAAAAAAAACAAAACTAATTTCTCATTAACTAAAGGTCGAGTAGTTATTCACGTCTCGTTTTATATGACATTTTTTTTGGCTAATTAAACATATAATTTAAGAAAGAAAGAATGACTTTTACCGCATAACAGAAGTATTCTTACAACTTGCAATTGTAAACATAACCAGTGGTGAAACCAGAACTTTTGTCGAGAGGATTTAAAATATGAAGAAATAAACTGATGAAAAAGTCATAGGATCAATCTAACATATACTATATCTACATGACTTTTGACCTTATATTTTTAAAATCCTTCATGATTATAGCAATAGTCAATATATTAAGATACACATATTACATATTCTTTTCGAAACAGACTGAAAAAACGAGTAGGATGATATAGTAATAATTACCAGGATGAGAATAAGTTGAAAAATGGCACATGTGATGAACCTTCCCCAATAAGAATCACTTATAAAAGCTCCCAAAAGTGAACACAAATAAACAGTTCCAGTCCATTTGCTAACATTATTAGCAGCAGTAGCATTATCTTGTCCCAAAACTCTTGTTAAAAATAGCACCAAATTCACACCAACACCAAAAAATGATAGTGTTACAAGTCCTTGGTTTACTGCATTAAAAAAATAAAATAAAATAAAATATTAATCAAATAATATATAGATATTTTGAGCTTGTAACTACTTAAAATATTTTACTAATTGATTATAGATGCACGTGTGACAAACGAGATATAAATACGTGTAGAATCTAGCATACCTTGTTGAGGGATATTCAGAATTTATAATCGTCGTAAAGTGTTTAAATTATTATAAAAAAGGATAGTCAGATACATGAATCATCTTGCGTTTAGGAGGGTATGTGAAAGGGCCGCAACACCCAAAGAAAAAGTTCTTGTTATACTAAGTAGCGCGTAGCTAATAAAAGTTGCTTAATTTAATCTGACTCGACACAAAACTTATTTTGAAAAAAGAAAAAAGAGATTCTTTTTTCTAAAATTAGTAAAAGCTATAATAAAAGCTACCCTAATTAGATATTTCTATGATATATAAGTAAAAATATGTTAATTAATACGAAAATAATGTCACATAAACTGGAACATAACGATTAAAATTATAAATACCTAAACAATGAAATGCTGAATACCATCCACCAGTTCTTTTGCTTCTAAAGACTTTAAGCTTGTTCACAACTCCCTGCTTGATGTCATTGTTTACTCCATCTGAATTATTCTTTTCATTTATCTGTACAAAAATAAAAAAATAAAAATATGAATGAGTAATTATGTAAAAATAATCTTTTTTTTTAATATTATCAGTGTATTTTAATTTGTTTTAACAAGTTAATTACATAATTTGTAAGGTGATTTTGACTCTATATCGTTAATAAAAAAATTATATATTGTCAGTCCACAAAACGAAAATTAGAATATAATAAGCTAACCTTTGGCATGTCTTGAGTTGTGTCCATTGTAGCCATTTGGGACATTCTCTGCAAAATTTAAATGCAAAAGAAATTATTTTACTAATCGTATATATAACTTAAACTTTAATGTATGAGAAATACTAAAAAAGAACACAATAAAAGTATCATAATATCTAGGTTTGGTTTCTTAATCTTAGTATGTGTTAATGTTTGTGAATTTGTTTGACTTTGACTAGTCGATAACATTTCTAATGGTTTTAATCATCGAGAAAAATCTTAATGAGCTAAATTTTGACAGGACGTCCATACAAAGCGATATTTGCTATATATAGTGTCACACAAATGTATTTTTTTTATGTATGAAGAACTAGATTGTATGATTTTTGAGGGAGAAGAAAACTTACATAAAAGTACTTGAATATTATGAATATATTTATGCATGCAATAATAGAAAGGTTGATGAAAATTGATTGAAGAAATAGCTCAATATATAGACAAATATAAATAAAGAGTCATTTTCAAAAAATATGTTTCAATAGGAGCAAAATAAAATAAAATATATGTCTAACATATTTTTCATAAAGAATAAATTGAATAAAAATAGTGCCACAAAATTTCTCTAGTTTCGTTGGAAACCTAAAAAGTGAATTTTGACTTGATGACATAGGTTCAATTCGATATTCGATATTTAAGTTAGTGTGACTAAATAAGTATTCACGTCTTATAAAAAGATTCATTTCTAAATGCAACACTTCCGTTATGATCTTTTCTCATTTTAAAACTCGAAAACGAAATTTCGAAATTAAGTGAAGAAACTTCAACTCCTCCTATCGTGTTTAATTTCTTTAAATTCATGACTCACTAATCGTATGAAAAAAATCAATAGTTTCTAATAGTCCTTTCATAACAATGAAAGATTCAGCATGATGAATTAAAATTGCAAGTTGGAAAAAAAAGAGTAAAAGGAACAACTTTGGCAAAATTATGATGCAATATATAAATTATTATAATTTACAATTAATTTCATTTCTTTACCTAAAAAAAGGATAGTATTCCACTTTATTTTCAAAAAGAAAACAAAATTCAGTAACCTTAAAGAATTAAAACTCATATTAATAAAAAGAACTAAAACTCATATCAATAAAAATTTTAAATTCTGAATCTGCCTCATAATCTTACTTAACAAGAATATTCAGTAACCTAAAAGAACTAAAACTCATATTAATAAAAAGAACTAAAACTCATATTAATAAAATTCTAAATTCTGAATCTGCCTCGTAACCTTACTTAACAAGAATATTCAGTAATCTAAAAGAACTAAAATTCATATTAATAAAAAGAACTAAAACTCGTATTAATAAAATTTTAAATTATGAATCTGCCTCGTAACCCTACTTAACAAGAATATTAAGGGTTAGTGGACAATGTCATCTTTTAATAAAATTAGTCTAAACAATATATACATAACATCTTTCAATGCGACAAATAAAAACACAAAATATAAAGAATTTAAGTTATATATACAAATAAATACAATTAATTTCATTTCTTTACCTAAAAAAAGGATAGTGTTCCACTTTATTTTAAAAAGATAACAAAATTCAGTAACCTAAAAGAACTAAAACTCATATTAATAAAAAGAACTAAAACTCATATTAATAAAATTTTAAATTCTGAATCTGACTCGTAACCCTACTTAACAAGAACATTAAGGGTTAATGGACAATGTCATCTTTTAATAAAATTAGTCTAAACAATATACACATAACATCTTTCAATGTGACGAATAAAAACGTAAATTTAAGTTATATATACAGATAAATACGACATTATATTAATATAAGAAATTCGAATTACCTTTTCCGGAACTTAGTAGCTGAGAAATTAACCGAAAACTTTGTGATAGTATATGATTCTGGTGAAGGTGAAGAACTTGTATCAATAAGAACAATAATATAATTGCTAGTAAATTTTTTTGTCATTTATGGTGAAAAAAAAAATTAAGAAGAAAAAAGATTTGAAATTTTTACTCTTAATCTTCTCCAAATTATAAAAAACTTTGAATAATCTTTTTTTTTCTTCTAAAATAATATCAATGGATCCAGAAATCTCTAAAACAAAAAAAATAATTATAAGACATGCAAGAACAAGAATTAGTTCTAAATTAATTTTGAAGATTATGAAGAATGGAGAGGATTAAAGAAGTGATTAGTGAATTATGATTAATTAAGTTTAGGTTTTTATAAAGATTTGAAGTTCAATTATAAAATTCTGTTGAGCAACAAACTCCTAATAAAATTCTAAATAACAATTAACTCTAATTCTACGCAAATATAATTGGTAGATTAATTGATTAATTAATTAATTTAAATTTTTCTATTTTTTTCAAGTAATAGTGATATAAGTCAAACAAATTAATAAAAAAATATTTGAGCAAGTTGAAAATATTCAAATAAAAAAAGGGTAAATTTCAACTCGAAAATTTATAAACATTTCTATTTAATAGAATGTTTTTTCGAACGGAAATATTTATCAGAAATTTTTGTTTTTTAAATATATTTAACTCGAAAATCTATTTTCGAATGGAAATTTTTGTTTTTTAAGTATATATATATATATATATATATATATGTTTTTTAAGTGTATATATATATATAGTCATAGTGTAAATTTTTTATATTAAATTATAGTGAATATAATTTAATTAAATCCCGTCAATAATACATGTAGATTATACCTAATCCTATTTGAGCACCAAAAGATTGAAATATAATAAATAAATAAATAAAAAGGACAAAATAAATGCCTAATTTAGAGGCTAATTACTAGGGTAAACAACGGCAAAGATAAGTCAACTTTTTTTTTTTTTTATATATTCAACTAATTAATTATATTAGTAAAAAAATATTAAGTCTATATAAATTTTGAAAAAGTGATAAGGACAAGTCCATATATTATACTGTTGAAATTTTAATGACTTATCAAATCATAATTTTAAAAAAAGAAAATAGTCGTTTTCAAAATTAAAATAAAGTTTGATAAGTTGTTCCCCACTCATATATATTAACCAAACAAAATTACTATGCACTATTTATAGGGAAAATTGTCTTCCACTTATTGACTAAAAGGGAAAAAAAATATATATTCTAAAAAAAATAAAATGTTTGGTTGAATTTTAGGTGAATTTATCGGTGAGAGATGTCAGAGATTGATTTTTATATTTACATTTTTTCAATTGAATTCGTCGTTCATTTGACCTGATTAGTATAATTTATATCTTTTGTGTAATAAATTGTGAACTATTTTATTAGAATGAATTTATCTAATAAAAACTCTAATATCGTATCACATCAAGTGTTTACGTTCAAATATATTAATTTACCAAAGGTTTGATAGATAAAGTTGAGGTGAGAATGTATATAATTTATGTTATCACTATAAAATATATATATGAATTAATGACGAATAATTCATGTTGCTAAACAAAAAAAAAATCACAATTATTTATATTTATGATAGATAATTAATAAATTATCGTAAAAATTATGTTAGCTATATAGGTTATTAGATAAATTAACCATGAATTTCATAACTAATTCATATTCTTTATTTGTTAATTACTTAATTTGTTAGTAAAACTTTATTCACATACGTAAAGAAAAAAAACACTATGGTTTATTTCAATTAAATATTCAAACAAATGGTAAATTGTTCACATTTAAACATTTTCAATTCAAACTTTTTTTACGCCTATTCTCAAGCGTTTTAATTTTACACGGTTAAGTTAACAACAATAAATATGTTTCTCTCTAATTATATACATCAACCTCTTTCGGGCAACTTCAAGCTTTTACGTCTTACTGAGAAAATAACATATTTTAAGTGGTTAATTTATTTACGTAACGTGCACTTAAGAACATGCACATTTTTTCCCTCAAAATTTACGTGTCTAATAAAAACATTTTATCAAATATTTATATGCTCAATTGAAACAAACTATCATTCCAAATCTAAGTGAAATTTACTGATAAATTCGACGGCTATATATGTATTAATCCAATTCTATACAATTCTTTGCTTTCTAGAAAGTCATATATCAAGTATGTTAGAATTACTTTCAAACAAAAAAATGATTATATATTTTTTGTGTCGTTTCAGTCATCGTAATCAATGAAAAAAAAGGAATATTCTTTTGAAATATGTATTACAAATACCTATCAGAATGAAAGTTATAAATGAATTTTGTAAGTAAACGTGTCGAACAGAAATAAGATCTCAATTTTTATTCGTGAAGATATACTCATTTACAAGCTTGTAACATCTTTTCTAATAGGGTATATGTTATCTTATCAAACCAAAAATAAAATTAATAAAATTAATGGCATTCATTTATTGGATTATTACTAAAGTCAATTAATCCATCCATCTTTGTAGAATTAGGTCATGGTCGAATATTAAATAAACTTCATTAATTTCAATTATGATTTATGACACATAATTAAGAGAGGAATAGGCAAAGAGTTACTTTTAAGACCACTAATTATTTTTTATTATTATTTCAAATCAAACTTCTTGATATGCAATCACATTTAATAGAGAAGACGATTTAACTCTCGAAATAGAATTTTAATATAAGAATTCAGATGAATCAAAACAATATAACTATTATATATATATATAAAAGTTATACTAGTAATTGTCAATCTTGAATAAACAAAGCATATGGCATATTTAGTGTTTCTTATCGAACCAACATGTTTCCATTTCTTTTCATATTATATATGTGATTATGATATATATATATATATATATATACGTTGTAAAAGTTAAAGTACTTAGTTATCAACTTAGATTAAATTTAAATATCTATTTATGAATTATGTATTTTATCAACTTCTACTATTATAAAATTTTGTTCAAACACCAATAACATGAAAATGGAAAATAAGTGTAAATGAATGGTGCCAAGAAACTTGTCATGATCAAAGTCTTAGTGACATTATTTTATTCCTTCCATTTTCTTCTTTACACTATTTAACTCCTTATGATGATTTGCCACTAAGAAAATAGAGAAATTAAAGAAATTATGGTCAAGAATTGTAATGAAAATTATACCATCCACATAATATTATTATTGTACTATAGCTTACAAACAAAAGTAGGTAACAACTATGCATATTTTGAGGCTTTTGATGAAAGGAGAGATGGCATTGTCATTGTCACCTAGTGAATATCGAGAAAGTCTCGAGTTCAAACTTTTGTAAAAGTCAATTTTGATATATAGTATTTTATCGTTGTAATTAGATTTTTCAATCGAGACGCTAAGATTTATGATTTGAGCTCTATGAATTTTTACACGTGAACTACTTCTTGGGCGTGAATATGGCACGTCTACACACTTCAGAATAACTTCAGACATGTCACGAGAGTTTCTTGTCGTCAAAGTTGAGGCAAAAGTAATTGAGTTCAATTCAACCACATATGATTGAAATTCACGCAAATTGGTTGAACTTCAGTTAGATGTACCTAAATTTCAACCATATGAAACTTCAACCACACTTCGGTTATGAGTTATGATATAAATAGTAGTCATGAAATTAGGTATATATACATATCATCCTAAAAACAACAATGAAATAAGCTCAATATCATTCTATAGGCCCAAAGGTAGGCCCAACAATGAGCTAAAGCCCAATAACATTTTGTAGGCCCATAAAACCTGACACGTCTACACACTCCAGAATAACTTATGTAGTAGAAGTTCTTACTGTTGAAGTCGAGGCAAAAAATGATCGAATTCTAGTCAAAGTTGGCTGAACTTCGATCATTTGAAACTTTCGACACCACATGTCTGAAGTTGTTCCTATATATACTAAATTTTCGTAAATTTTTACGCACTACATGTATGACTTAAATGGTGACTCCAAACTCGGGTGTCGATATACTTGGGCCCAAAAAAAGGAACTAAGCCCAATAACATTCTTTAGGCCCAAAAGTACCAGGCCCATCAGATCTTCATTTCCCTCTTTAAGGCCCAATAAGATATTGTAGGCCCATAAATATTAGGCCCAATAAACAGCTATTCATTTCTCTCTTTAAAGACTCCCAACAGAAGACAACTACTAGCTATTACTACTGCTGTTAATGCTGACACCAAATTTGTTTTCTTTAAAAGGATAGCAAAAAAAAAAAAAAAAAAAAACCCAAAACCCCTTTGTACCCAAAATTCTACTTTGTCACTTGAAGGTATTCATATCTTTCTCTTTTTATTTTAATACTGTAATTCAAATGTGATGCAAGTTTCAGTTTTTGCTGTTTTGTGTTTTTTGTGGGGGTTTGTTTTCTTGAAATTGTGTTTAGTTTTGGCTACATTTTGCTATGTAACATTAGCTTAAATTGTGTGTTATGTTTAAAGTTTTGATCTTTTGAGTTTGAAGTGTTTTTTTTTTGTGGGTGTTGGATTCTTGAAATTATGCTTATTTTTTGGCCTAAATTGTGTGTTTTGTTGAAAGTTTTTATCTTTTGCTATAAACATTAGCCTAAATTGTGTGCTATGTTTAAAGTTTTGATCTTTTGAGTTTGAGGTTTTTGTTTTTATGGGTGTTGGATTCTTGAAATTATGCTTATTTTTGGCTACATTTGCAATAAACATTGGCCTTAATTGTGTGTTGTGTTAAGTTTTGATCTTTGAGTTTGAGGTTTTTCTTTTTATGGCTGTTGGATTCTTGAAAATATGCTTATTTTTGGCTACATTTGCAATAAACACTGGCCTTAATTGTGTGTTATGAGTTAAGTTTTCATCTTTGAGTTTGAGGTTTTTGTTTTAATGGGTGTTGAATTCTTGAAATTATGCTTATTTTTGTCTACATTTGCACATTGGCCTTAATTGTGTGTTATGTTTAGTTTTGATCTTTGAGTTTGAGGTTTTTCTTTTTATGGCTGTTGGATTCTTGAAATTATGCTTATTTTTAGCTACATTTGCAATAAACACTGGCCTTAATTGTGTGTTATGAGTTAAGTTTTCATCTTTGAGTTTGAGAGTTTAACTCTACAGGTTTGTTTTTGATGAGACACTTTCTTTTTGCTGTATATCTTTTGTTGGTATTTGTTTCTTGAAATCATGTTTAATTTTGGCTACATTTGCAATAAATATTTGCCTAAGTGCTTGTTATGTTTAAAGTTATCATCTTTGAGTTTGAGGGTTTACACTCTATACTTGTTATGGGTTTGTTTTTAATAATACAAATGTGATTCAAGTTTCAGCTTTTTACTTGCTATCTTATTTTTCTAGGTATTGGTTTCTTGAAATTATGCTTATTTTTTTGCTGCAATAAACATCAGCCTAAATTATGCGTTATGTATAAAGCTTTGATCTTTGAGGAAAAGTGCAATCTGCTTTCATGCTGTTCATTTTTTTCGATCAGTTTCTTTGGGAAACCTGCATACATTTTCATATCCCGAATGTACTTATTGAAATGAGGTTTTTGGATTTCTGAATGTTCCTGTTTTAATTTGAAATAATTATCAGTTTACAGTTTCTGTGCAAATTTTTCTATAGAAATGGCAGCATCTGCAGCTTCAAGCTTTCAAATAACAATAGCTAGGCCATCCATATTCTCTACTAAAAGAATTACCAGTTTCTGCTCAACAAAGTTTGGCGGTGAAACTCAAAAACTGTCCTGTAACAGACTTGCCAGTAGTTGTCATGTTTCATCCATTCAACATTTTTGGCGCAGTTTCACATCTACGACTCAAAAGTTTCAGAAAGTTGTTACCAAGGCAAAATCAGAAGCTGATGATAGCAAGCCCGCCTCTGTGTTGCCGATTGATTTGAGAGGTTAGGTTCTTCTGATGGTGTTCTTAAGATTTCTCCTGTGCACTTTAAGATCCCGAGGAATGAACGGAAGAGATGGTGGATGTCAACAGATCTCTTCCTCACCCTTTTAAACTTGTTGATTTCCCCTCATTGGCTGCACAAGTCAAGGAAAGCGAATATGTAATCACAAATAGAGAAACAAAGTTGGACACATTTGCTGTGCATAATATCCCTTTAGAATTCATTTCTTCTTTGGGTTATCATTTATTAATAATGCATGATAAACTACTTGTCTGTTTGTGAACCAAAAGTAACATTAGAGAGGATGTTTATCGTTTTGACTCGCATTAGAAACATTATCTGCCAAAGTGGAGTTTTTGATAGAAAACATTGTGATAGCACATTATTAGCTGCTGGAACTCGGACTAGAGATGGAGTGTGTAATTTAACCGACAGAGATTTGCAATCTCATTCATGACATATATTTTTATGATATATAATTTTCTTTCACCTATTTGGTAATATGTTTTAATTTGGTTTCTGTTCGTGTAGCCAGCCCTCTTCCTTTTGAGAAAACTGTAACTGCTGTTTGCAGGTAAAAGGGCTTTTATAGCTGGTATAGCTGATGATAATGGATATGGGTGGGCTATTGCTAAGTCCCTGGCTGCTGCAGGTGCCGAAATTCTAGTTGGAACCTGGGTGCCAGTAAGTGAAATTTACAATTCGTTTGAACTCTTAGTTTATCTGCAAACCTTTTTGATGTTTTTGCATTTCTTTACAGGCCTTAAACATTTTTGAAACAAGTCTTCGACGTGGAAAGTTTGATGA
Source organism: Solanum lycopersicum (assembly GCF_036512215.1). NCBI lineage: Eukaryota > Viridiplantae > Streptophyta > Magnoliopsida > Solanales > Solanaceae > Solanum > Solanum lycopersicum. The sequence continues at coordinate 1,415,088 of NC_090800.1, forward strand.
ATCACGCGTGTTAGAGTCTAAACTTGTGTTTCTTTTATACCACTACAAAAATGGCTTTATGACTAACCTCCTTCTAAATACATCTTTGTCAGTTTGCCAGATGGTTCTTTGATGGAGATTACTAAAGTATACCCCCTCGATGCTGTTTTTGATAGTCTTGAGGATGTACCTGAAGATGTAATTTCAAATCCTATGGTTGTGTGAAATTTTTCCTGTGTTTCATTTGCATTTTCCTAATACTATTTTTTTCTCACAATGCAGATAAAAACAAATAAGCGTTATGCTGGTTCTTCTAAGTGGACAGTTTCGGTATTTAGTACTCCCCGTACACACTTCTTTGTGCATGCTGAATAAATTAGTAATTGCCAGAAAGTAAAATAAGTAAAACATGCATCGTGATTGTTCTTGAGATACCTTTTCAGGGCTTGATTCTGCCTACTGAAAGCAATTGAATCAACATTTCTTAAAAGTCTCGTATATCAATAGTATCTATCATATTTTCCTTATGGTTGTGATCTTCAAATTCTCCTTGTACTTGAAACTGTAGGCATTCTTTATTTCCCCCACCCCCACCCCACCCCCTTTTAAGGAACTACAGGCGTTCATGATGGAAATATACACAACATGTTGTGCATGGCTGTCGAGTGAACTGATAGGCGACCAATAATATCAATTTACCTCAATTTAAGTGTTCCAAGTTCGCCTTCCTATTGCTTTTTTCTCAAGTATACACCGAACTTCTACTAATGGTTGTGCTGCCTCACCCACCTTCTGCAGCACCATGGTTGTTAGTTATTACTCCCTCCATTCAAATTTGTTTGTCTTACATTCCTTTTTAGTCCATTTATAAAAGAATTCTCTTTCGCTTTTTGACAACTCTTTAATTCTAACTTCCCACATGTCATGTTTACGACCACAAGTCTTCTTTTCCTCATATTAATTTTTCGACCTCTGACGTTTGTATCAGTGTTGCGTTTTCTTTACACCTGGTTTCTCTCGTTTATAGGAAGTTGCAGAATCCGTGAAGGAGGATTTTGGAAGCATCGACATTCTTGTCCATTCACTTGCAAATGGGCCAGAGGTATCATCTTTCGAAATTGTAAAACAGTGCTTCTTTATCGATGATCCTTTTTCATGAAATCGTTCAACCGTTAGGTGACTAAACCTCTTTTGGAGACATCAAGGAGAGGATACCTTGCAGCAATATCAGCATCAAGTTATTCCTACGTATCTTTGCTAAAGCATTTCCTTCCAATTATGAACCCAGGCATGTATTCAGTTTCCATCTTATTGCCCCTTGTTTGTCGATGTTTACAGTTATGTAATTCCCAATAATACTCCCTTTGAGATCAATAATGGTTTTATAACAGGTGGTTCTTCGATTTCTCTGACCTATATTGCTTCTGAGAGGATCATTCCAGGGTACACATAATTCTTTCCCTTTTCTTGTTTTGTTGTTCATTACGACTTCAAGTTTTAAATCTGTCCCCCCTATGAGGAATCATCGGTTGAAATGTGTCATATATAGATATGGAGGGGGAATGAGTTCTGCCAAAGCAGCACTTGAGAGTGATACCAGAGTGAGTTGTTCTATATTCTCTACCAGTCGAAAAAAGAAAATCAGACGAAAAGCCAAACGATTTTTCGCCCCTTGAGTCTCTACTTGCCCTCATTTTATTGCATCTAATCATAGAAAGGGATCATTCTAATGATGTAGGTACTTGCTTTCGAGGCTGGAAGAAAACAGAAAGTTAGGGTGAACACAATATCTGCCGGTATGTTGTCTGTTAGATTATCCATAGTTACTACTGTTAACTACAAATCGTGTTAAGGTATTTTATTCTGTAGGGATGGTTACATATATGATGGTCATTTTCCGTTGTCTAACAGTATAATAAACCCCATTTGTTATCATCTCATACACCTATCTTCCTGTTAATAGTTGTTTATCTAGTCAAGCGGAACGTTTTCTCGTTGACGTTTGTCACCATCGTGTGTGAGGTCTTAATACAATTTAAACTTGATATTGTTTCGTATGTCGAGATGCCTGGATTCTAGTTTCTACATTAGAACACCTTAACCAACAGATTTTAAGAAGGTTTTTTTTTAGTTTTGTGGTCTTAAACTAAAGATGTGTGTAATGTACCAAAATACCCCTTGAATCTTATGGTCTTAAACACGTCTTGTAGAATGTTGAAATTTGAGTGTTACCAAATATAGAAAGTGGTATTGTATTTGGAACAGACTAAGAAGGAAAGTAAAAACGAGGGAGTATACAATATTCTCGGAGGGATATAGTTCCAACTCATCTTTTCGTGCATTATCTTTTATTGACAAGAGAAACATATCACTGTCCAGGCCCTTTACGGAGTCGAGCTGCAAAAGCAATTGGTTTCATAGATATGATGATTGACTACTCGATAGCCAACGCGCCTCTGCAGAGAGAATTATCAGCAGGTAAAAATCATCCACACAAGCTATTTCTCACTAAAAATGTTTTCTTTACTGTCTCTTACCTTATCCTACTTCTATGTTGTTAATGTACCTTTCGGGGAAAAAACTTGTCGTAGATGAAGTAGGAAATACAGCTGCATTCCTAGCATCGCCACTCGCTTCAGCAATTACTGGTGCTGTTATATATGTTGACAACGGTTTGAATGCAATGGGCGTGGGAGTCGACAGTCCTATATTTAAAGACCTCAACATTCCCAAGAGTACGGAATAGAAGACATCGTGTGTTAGACGAGTTTGTATTTGTGTTTTTCCCATAACATTATTATGGTCAGAGCCAAGAGTTCTCGTCCATCGGCTTTCGTGAAATTATCTACTGCTGTATGATTGATACTTTTATAGAGTAAATAGAAGTAATGAGTTTCCAGTTATGAATATGTCCCTACCCATATTTGCTGAAATAGAAATCTGAACTCTACTTCTCTTGTGTTGATGAGTTTGACAGGGCGTCAGCAAAACACTGTCGTCTGTTTAAAGAACGAAAACCCCTTAGCAGCTTGTTGGAGGCTGTGACGAGAATAGGGGATGGTCCTATGCACACACAACAACACTCGATCTATGAAGTTAAGAGTCGAGTTTTTTTGTTGGCTTTCTCAATTCATCTCTGTGTTATAACTCGAGGTGTGAAGCAAGTACTTCTAGTTGTTTTGTTTGAAACCCCCTAGCAGCCTGTTGGAGGCTGAGATGATCAGTGTTATAACTCGAGGGGTGAAGTAAGTACTTCTAGCTGTTTTGTTTGAAAACCCCTTAGCAGCTCGTTGGAGGCTGTGACGAGAACAGGGGATGGTCCTATGCACACACAATAACACTCGATCTATGAAGTTAAGAGTCGAGTTTTTTTGTTGGCTTTCTCAATTCATCTCTGTGTTATAACTCGAGGTGTGAAGCAAGTACTTCTAGTTGTTTTGTTTGAAACCCCCTAGCAGCCTGTTGGAGGCTGAGTGATCAGTGTTATAACTCGAGGGGTGAAGTAAGTACTTCTAGCTGTTTTGTTTGAAAACCCCTTAGCAGCTCGTTGGAGGCTGTGACGAGAACAGGGGATGGTCCTATGCACACACAATAACACTCGATCTATAAAGTTAAGAAGTCGAATTTTTTTGTTGGCTTTCTCAATTCATCTATGCTATAACTCGAGGTGTGAAGCAAGTACTTCTAGTTGTTTTGTTTGAAACCCCCTAGCAGCCCGTTTGAGGCAGAGATGATCTGTGTTATAACTCGAGGGGGTGAAGCAAGTACTATAACTTGAGGTGTGAAGCAAGTACTTCTAGCTGTGTTGTTTGAAAACCCCTAGCAGCCCGTTGAAGGCTGAGATGATCTGTGTTATAACTCAAGGGGTGAAGCAAGTACTTCTAGCTGTTTTGTTTGAAAACCCCTAGCATCGATAATCTGTGTTATAACTCGAGGTGTGAAACAAGTACTTCTAGCTTATTTGTTCGAAAACCCCTAGTAGCCTGTTGGAGGCCGAGATGATCTGTGTTATAACTCGAGGTGCGAAGCAAGTACTTCTAGTTGTATGATAAACAAGTACAGGAGTGAAAAAGTCATGTTTTGTGAACAATGAAAGAAGAGAACAATAACAACAATAAATATCGCGATAATTGAAACAAAGAAAACTATAATTACACTACTAAGTTAACAAAGACAAATAAACAACGCTCGACTATCTACTAACCCGACCAACAAAAAAATTGATCTTAAGACAGTTAGAATGTATACAATTTCTTATGTACACCAAAATGACCTATATATAGACAATTTAAAGCACTACATCTTCACAGCAACTTCCTCTTCAGTCTCCTCCCATTGCCACTTTCAAGTGAGTTATCGACATCTGAACCTTCGCGTATAACCTCACCATGGTTCGTTGACAATGTTTTGACTCGAGTGACACGTAATCTGAGTCTAGAACCATCAGCTGGAACTAGTTTATAAGCTTCAGTATAGACTGGATTCGTCGATATGTCCTTGTCTGGTTTGTAAGCTGCAGCAAAGACTGGACTCGCCGCTATTTCCCTGTTTGGCATCAACTCTTCTCCTTCTGCTACTGCTTTCTTCATCAGCTGTATGAACAATGCCGTATGGTTAGTTCATCGAGTGCTCGTTTAACAAAGAAATCAATCTCGCGAATGTAAATCCTGTTAAACTAGGTTGGCGTTTGGACATAGATTTGATTGAAACTTGAAAATACGAGTTTTTAAGGTACGTGTAAAAGAGAAACACAACACAGATGACAGATGTAGAGATCACTTACTTCCCAATCAGCAAAATCCAATCTGAAGACAAAGTGACTGTATTTAACTTCACCAGATTTGACTAAATTGGCAGCAGGACCATTCCTTGGAGCTGAAAAGAGCAGAACATTAGAAAGGGAAAAAACAACGCTACGCGTGGAGGTTTGGACTACAAGAGTCTATAGTACGCAGCCTTACCCTGCATTTCTGCAAGAGGTCGTTTCAACAGCAAAAGATTCGGAGAGGTATCTTACTAAGAAAGTGAGCTCCATTTTCATCCACGTCTATGACAACTCGTCCATCTTTCACTAGAAAAGATAACGCGAATAAATTCTCTATGCTTTGCGCGAAGGATGTTCTGTTCAGTACGATTTTCTCAAGCTTAACTCTCTTCTTCTTCCTTAAGATCTGAAACATGGTTGATATGTTCTTGTCTGTGTCTGTTATCTCCTCCGCGTTAACATCAAGCTGCGATAGAGGCAGAACACGTAAATTACATCATACTAAATTATTAGTTTCTCGCGAGTTCCATACCTCAACTTTACCTACCTAAACTATCACACCAAGATGCTGAGTTAACCAAATATTTGTTCTCAATCGACAACAGACACGTGTAGGCCAACTCAACATCGAGATGTTTTTTAGTACAAAAGAGGTAATAGTTGAGATATGAAACTCGTGAAAAGATGATAGTTTAGATAGGTAAACAGAACAATGAAACCATCAAGACGATAGTTAAGAACCCAAATTGGACACCAAGTAAGAGAATTTGCTAAATGCACTCATAACATCAATTGACAACAGACACATGTAGGCCAACTCAACATCGAGATGTGTTTTAGTACAAAAGAGGTAATAGTTGAGGTATGCAACTCGTGAAAAGATGATAGTTTAGATAGGTAAACAGAACAATGAAATCATCAAGACGATAGTTAAGAATCCAAATCGGACACCAAGTAAGGGAATTTGCTAAATGCACTCATAACATCAATTGACAACAAACATGTAGGCCAACTCAACATCAAGATGTGTTTAGTACAGAAAAGTGATGGTTAAGTTATGAAACTCGCGAAAAGGTGATAGTTTAGGTAGGTAAACAAAACAACGAAACCATCAGGACGACAACGAATCCAAAAATGGACACCAACTAAGGGAATTTGCCAAGTGTGCTCATACATGAGTACTACAAAACACACTTTTACAACACAAAAACATGAGAAACAACATACCTCCTTTGGTTGAGCGCGCAAGTACAACTTTGAACGTGGTTTACGCGTATACTTACGTTGCTTAACTTCACGATCCATAGGTCCAATCCTTCAAGAACAAAGCAACAAAACCATAAAAATGCAAGATCACAAGTGAAGCAAAAGAAAAGTTGCCAAAACAAAAACTTACATGGTGTGAAAACCTCTAATGCCGTTGCTAAAAAATGGCGAAACAGAACGCTCAATTTTCTTCCAACTCAACGTATTTTCTCCTCGAGAGAGTCTTTTGGGGCTTCGCGTCCCAAAGACCCCGAGCAACGAGGAGATGAACATATTCAGTGTAATTCCATCAGTAGAATGTGACCTAACAGAAGACACTAATGTTGTGGCAAGATCAAACAATGTCTCTGCATCTGCAATTTGCTCTCTTGGATGTTTAACTAACAATCAAACACAACAATGAATAAGTTAATACTCCCCCCCTCTGGTTTTGACTTTACACAGATTTCAAAAAAATAAATAAACTTTTTAATCTTATGATCTTAAACTAAAGATATTCATTAAAATGTCCTTTAATTTTATATTCCGAAACAGTTGAAAATAAAAAGTTGCCAACCGACAAGAAAAGTAAGACAAACAAATTGAAACAGTAAACAGTTTAAACTTTTTTTTGGAGCCAAACATTAAAGTCCCGACTAAATCTGGATTCGAATAGTGACACTCCCAACAATATTTTGAAAACAAGATTTTTTTCAAGTACCGAAACCTCTGAAGGGTGATAGTTTTCACCACTGCGTCACAAACCATGTTGGTAATAAAACGGCCAAAATTGATCGTATACCAAACGTGAGACAACAACATCGACATGTAAGACGCGTGTATACTTGTTCATAACTAAATTTTGTCAGCTAAAATCAAGTTAAATAACTCGTTTATATATATATATATATATATCACCAAAAAAAAAAAAGAGTACCTTCATTATGAGAGCTTTCAATTTCTTTCATAATTTTATTGAACTTCTGAGAATTAACACTTCCAATATCATCTTTTCCCTCTGTAAAACACATAAAAAAAACAAAATAAAACTTATTTACAAAATAATAATATTAATTAAAAAAAAAAGGGGACCTAATTAGCTTATTTTAACATAATCATTAGTAACTATTTTCCACAATTCAAATTCATAATATATAAGTCACACACTAAGCTGCATACAAACTTCAATTCTACAAAATATCGAGAAAAATAACACAAGATAAAAATACGAAATAATTTACCAGAAATACTGTTTTGAATTGCAGAATATTTGCAACGAACACTTCTTGTTTGAGATTTTGATTCATCGATTAAATCATCAAATTCAACTTTTGCCCTTTTTTTTTTTCCTTTTGATATATTAAACTTTTTGTAAAAATAATGATGATCAAGATTACTATTTTTTTTTTGTCTTCTTTTATAAGAGGGAAAAAAATAAATAAAATAAATTAACTTCTCGTTTCATTATTCCTTGTAACGGAAGTTACGCAGTTTTTTAAAAAAAAAATAAAAAACCTTATCCTAAATAATTCGAGTTTAGTACATCGAACTGTTTTTTATTTTTATTAATCGAATAATTTTTTTATATTACTAAGACATGTATTATATAGTGTGTAATTTATTTATCCTTATCCTAAATAATTTGAGTTTAGTACATCGAATTGTTTTTTATTTTTATTAATCGAATAATTTTTTTATATTACTAAGACATGTATTATATAATGTGTAATTTATTTATCCTTATCCTACGTATAACGGGATTTTAATTGCTCTTTATTTTTGTCAAGTGTAATAAAAATTTATATTATTAGGACATGTGTTATATAGTTTATGTGTTATAGTACGTAATATATAGCTTTTATTAAAATAAAATAAAAATTGGAGTATATGATATATATTTGGGAAATTTGAGTAATTTGATGTTTAACTTTTTTTTTTCCTACGTCAAAAAATAAAAAAAGAGTTGATTATCCTTATTCTACGTGTAATTGGAGTTTAATATATCAGACTGTTTCGTTATTTTTATTTCGTGTGATAAAATTTTATATCATTAGGTTATGTACTCTAATGCACAGAGGCGAACTCAAGATTAAAAATTTGGGGGTTCTAAATTATTTTATTTGGGGGTTCACAAGTTAACATAAAAAAAAAATTCTGGTACAAGTATTCGGTTTATGCATGAAAAAGCTAGTGGGTTCGTCTGAACTTATGAACCCTACCTATCTCCGTCTCTGCCAATGCAATCAAAATTTCACGACGAAATAAGTGTTTTTACCCATCTCTCTCACAACAATGACTCTGAGCTTACACGCAGTGATAGATTGAAGAGTGTCTTTTGGATAGTAAACGATAGCATTGTTGAACATCAATAGGAGATCTCCGCAGAAGCTAGCAAAATTTCATATTTAAATAAACGTCTTGTTCTGACTTGTTTCGAATAATTTGTAAATCCATATGCTGCTTAATTTATTTGATATAATCAAAATCTGGATCACTTTTCTTGAAAGAAAGACAATAAAGAATTAGCACTAATATTATGACGTGTTTAAGACTATAAATTTCAAAATTCATTCCTTTCACATCAAGTCAGATTAATTAATATGTGGCTATAATTAAAGGCTCAATCATTTTTAAGTTTTTTAATAAAAAATATAAAAAAATTTTTTATAATAAATTAAAGCGAAAAGAATGTTACGTACTATTATTTTAAAAAGAAAATTCACTTTTATAAAAGAAATGTATATGTATATTCATATTTTTGTAAATCAAAACATTAAAAAAATAGAGACAATGTAACTTTCGTTAAGAATTTATCACAAAACAATTCTACTAAATACCTAAAATTTAATTATAGATTAACAATTAATTTACCTGATTGGAAAGCTGAGATTCAAAAAATCAACAATATTCGTGAGATCTCAGAACTCCTATAAAATCTTGATAGATATTATCCATTTTTGTCAATAGATGTATCATCTCCTTCTTCCTTATCAGCAATTTGTAAAATATTTGAAGTTTTTTTTGATAAATAATATAAAATAAATAAGAAAAAGATAGTTTAGATCCGTACTGATAATAAACTGTAAAATATTATTATACCAACAAGATAAAAAAAAATTCGAAACGCCTAACGAGCCCCTATAAACTTCAATTTTGAAGTTTTTTGATATAAATATAAAATAAATAAGAAAAAGATAGTTTAGATCCGTACTTATAATAAACTGTAAAATATTATTATACCAACAAGATAAAAAAAAATTCGAAACGCCTAACGAGCGCCTATAAACTTCAATTTTGAAGTTTTTTGATATAAATATAAAATAAATAAGAAAAAGATAGTTTAGATCCGTACGGATAATAAACTGTAAAATATTATTATACCAACAAGATAAAAAAAAATTCGAAACGCCTAACGAGCCCCTATAAACTTCAATTTTGAAGTTTTTTGATATAAATATAAAATAAATAAGAAAAAGATAGTTTAGATCCGTACGGATAATAAACTGTAAAATATTATTATACCAACAAGATAAAAAAAAATTCGAAACGCCTAACGAGCCCCTATAAACTTCAATTTTGAAGTTTTTTGATATAAATATAAAATAAATAAGAAAAAGATAGTTTAGATCCATACGGATAATAAACTGTAAAATATTATTATACCAACAAGATAAAAAAAAATTCGAAACACCTAACGAGCGCCTATAAACTTCAATTTTGAAGTTTTTTGATATAAATATAAAATAAATAAGAAAAAGATAGTTTAGATCCATACGGATAATAAACTGTAAAATATTATTATACCAACAAGATAAAAAAAAATTCGAAACACCTAACGAGCGCCTATAAACTTCAATTTTGAAGTTTTTTGATATAAATATAAAATAAATAAGAAAAAGATAGTTTAGATCCGTACGGATAATAAACTGTAAAATATTATTATACCAACAAGATTAAAAGGAAATTCGAAACGCCTAACGAGCGCCCTATAAACTCTTGCACCTTCTTGTAGCTAGATCTTCGATTTCGAAGCCTCACTTAACACTCCTCTTGGCACATGTCTTACCATCTCCTCGAGCTTTGTTACGCATCTTTCTCTCCAATTTTTGTTTGGCCAACATTGGGTTACGTATCGCAGGTAATGCAAGCACAATTTCACGACGAAATAAGGGTTTCTTACCCATCTCTCTCACAATAATGGCTTTGAGCTCAAGCGCGGCGGGGTATTGAAGAGTGTCTTTTGGATAAAATACCATAGCATTGTTGAACATCAACAAGAGATCTCTGAAGAAGTTGGCAAGTCTCATGTGCGAATAAACACCTTGCTCTAGCTTGTTTTGAATAATTTGTAAATCCATATGCTGCTTAATTTGTTTGGTATAACGAGAGTTTGGATTATCTTCCTAAAAAAAAAAATAATTAGCATTAATATTGATCTAATAACCTATGTTTTATTATCTTAATATTGTACAATTGACAATTACACATTTTACAATGAATTTAATAAAGAAAAAAAAATTGGTCTTAAATATGTTAGATATTTTAATGTCAAAAATGACATAGGTCTATAATAATTAAGCTTTAAACTTTTCATTTTATAATTGGAAAAAAAATTTATAGTCACATAAATATTACGATGCATTTAAGATTATTAATTTCAGAATTTTTTTCTTCGCAACAAGTCAAATTAATTAATACACTGCTATAAAAAACATGTCCTTAGAGGTAAAAAGATGTGGAGTTCAAAATTGAATTATTTCTAAGTTTAAATAAAATATTTTTTTCATAATAAATTAAAAAGAAAAGAATGTCACATAACCTAGAAGAAGAAAATATTTCTTTTTAAATGAAGATTCACTTTTGTGAAAACAATATATATATGTATCCATCTTTTGTATATCAAACACTAAAAGAAATATAGACGATATAACTTTAGTTGCTAAACACTAAGAATTTATTGCTCTACTAGATAGGTAAAATTTAATGATAGATTAACAATGGATTTATCTGACTGGAAAGTCGAAACGCGAAACATTAAGAATGTATTACTCTACTAGATATGTAAAGTTTAATAATAGATTAATAATAAATTTACCTGACTAGGAAGTCGAGATTCAAAAAGACAACAATACTTATGAGATTTCAACACATCGAGAACTTCAATAAAATCCGGATGAATATTATCCATTTTGTCATTAGATGTATCATCTCCTTTTTCCTCATCACCAATTCTTTTTTCTGCTTCTAATATGCATAGATTGCAAAGTGTTTTCCTATATACACACAAAATAAATATAAAGATAAAATAAATCATTTATCAAACTGTTTAAACTTATAAAAGAAAAAGAGAATATATATTTTCACCCTCTTAGGCTTGTAATTGAAAATTATAAATACTTGATCGAGAAGAATAATATATGCACTTAAAGAGACAATAAATAATTGCGCAGAAATAGATCAATCATCAAATTATCTTTTTGTTAAACTTGTAAAAAAAAGGAGCATGTAATTTCACCCTCTTAGGCTTATAATTGAAAATTAAAAATACTGATTAGAAATCATCGAAAAAAAATAATATATATATATATTTAAAAAAAGACGATAAATAATTGCTCAGACTGTTTGAGAAATAAAAATTATAAACACAATAAAGAGTAGCTAGTTAAAAAAAGGCACATTCAAAGATATGAAGTCTCTAATTAAACAATTTAACTTATTCAAATTTTAATATTTCCTTTTTAGCTTTTCACCTAAAAAATAGATCTACAAACATAATTTTGGACAATAAAAGAAGCCAAAACAAATGAATAATTATATTATTTGGGGACAATTTTTTAAGCAAACAATTATTTAGTTTTTTTTTTTATATAAGAAAAAATTTATGAATTAACAATGAAATTTGTCTTCAAAAAGTTCATAATTAATTCTACACAAAGAAATTTTTTTTTAGTGATAGATGTACCAATTAATGATATTTTATTTGTGCTCTATAGCTCCTAAGATCTAGAGAAGATATATACCTTAAATTTATGTCCCCTATTAATCAATTAAATTTTTTAAAAAATCCATCATACAAATGAGGATCACATTAAAAATTAATCATGAAAAAACAACAATTCTTCAAGCATCATAAACAAAAATTAAATCAAAAAAAGAAAAAAAGAGGGGTTTTTTTGTTGCTATTTTAAAAAATAAAATAAATAGATCTTACTCAGCTGAAGCATCACATAGTTTGAACTCCTCGCTCAGAATATTTTTATAAGTATCTTTAAGTAGATCTGCCATCAACTTTACGAATGCACTTTCATCATCAGCTTCTTCATTAAAATTTATCTGGTACAAATTCTGAAAACGTTTTTTGAGACTTTCGTACTTAATCTTACATTCTACGGGCGATATATTCAGAACACATCCGCGATAATTTAAAATGATTTTGGAGAATTCATCAGCCACCATTTCCCACTTGTCTAATCCATGCCTTCTCATTGAACATGCAAGCCAAAGATCATCTTGGACTTGAAGTTTCTCCATTTTCTAAATAATTTTTTTTTAGATAAATTAAATCAACTGATAAATAAAGATTCAATTTTTTCTTCTTTTTAAAATGGTCACACTTTTTTGAGGAATATTTATTAGAATTTTGAATGCACTTTTGTTCATATATGGATTTGAATGAAATAAAGGCATCTAATGTAAAAATGTGGCAAAAAGAACTAACCATGTTTTTTGTTTTTTTGCCATCTATTCATTTATATATATTTTGGATAAAATTTGATTTTTTTTATTTTATGTAAATTAATAAGTTTGAAAGATTTGCTCATTTTTTTAAAAAAATATTTAATATTTATGGTCAAAATGTAAAAATGTGGCAAAAAGAATTAAATATATTTTTTGTTTTTTTGCCATCTATTCATTTATATATATTTTGGATAAAATTTGATGTAAATTAATAAATTTGAAAGATTTGCTCATTCTAAAAAAATATTTAATGTTTATGGTCAAATATCTTTTTAAGTATTTCAATTAACAGCTTAAATATATATGTGAAAATATAGTATATATTAATTAATACCAAGTTTGAATTTATGATTTAATTTTAAAAGCATATGCAGTTTAAATTTTGATAAATATAATTTCAAAATTTGCATAATTCATTTTCTGATTGTATAAATCCTAAATTTCGTATATGCTTACTCTAACTATATCTATATCATTTTTTTAAAAAAATTCATATTAAATTATCATGTTTGTATATTGACAAACAAAATATATCAATTGAGTTCCGAAAAATTCGTGAATGTATTGAATATAAAATTTGTATGTACTTAGCTTATATATATATTCGTACATAAAATTTACAAATGAACAGAAATATGCAAATTGCAACCTCCATAGCAAACAAAATTATAACAAAGAAGCTAAATTATCGAAACGTAACTTATAAAATTAGCAAAGATTGATTCTTAACTTTTCCAATTTGTCATTTTGACCCCTCAAAAAACCTAAACAGGCAATTGGGCTGTCTAATTCTTCCCCAAATCATCAAAAATGTCAACAACTCCTACTATAGATTCTTGTATAGTGGAAACCAGTGATGGGGTTAAGCTCCATACCACAATTTTCAAACCAAACCCATATGAAAATGAAGAAGAAGAAGGATTAGGGGAAGAAATAAGCAAAAATAGCTCATGGGTTGTGGTTTTAGTTCATCCATATTCAATATTAGGTGGTTGTCAGAGTCTATTGAGAGGAATAGCAAGTGGGTTATCAAGAAAAGGGTATAAAGTTTTGACCTTTGATATGAGAGGTGTTGGAAGATCAACTGGGAAGCCTTCTGTTACTGGGTTTAAAGAAATTAAGGATGTGGTGGCTGTTTGTAAATGGAGTTGTGAAAATCTATCTGTCAACAAGATTTTGTTGGTGGGTTCTTCTGCAGGTATATAGAATTTTAAATTTGTTCCCTTTTTTTAGTGTAAAGATGTCATTTTTGGGGGTTTTAAGTTTATGGGGTTGTCTTTAAGTTAAGCTTGTTTTGATGTTTGATTCAATGTCACTTATATGATATTCCACTATTTAGAAGTTAGGGTAGTAGGTTGTAGAGTGTCGTCTTGCTTATACTTACATACTAGTAGTCGTAGTATTACTCGTGTAGCTTCTTGTTTTGATGTTTGATTCAATGTCACTTATGTAGTATTCCACTATTTAGAAGTTAGGGTAGTAGGTTAGCAGGTAGTAGAGCATGGTCTTGCTTATGCGTACATACTGGTAGTCGTAGTATTACTCGTGTAGCTTCTTGTTTTGATGTTTGATTCAATGTTAGCAGGTAGTAGAGTGCGGTCTTGCTTATACTTCCATACTAGTAGTCATAGTATTACTCGTGTAGCTTCTTGTTTTGATGTTTGATTCAATGTCACTTATGTAGTATTCCACTATTTAGAAGTTAGGGTAGTAGGTTAGGAGGTAGTAGAGTGTGGTGTTGCTTATACTTCCATACTAGTAGTCGTAGTATTACTCATGTAGCTTCTTGTTTGCTACTTCTTATGCTTCGATTATCGTATTCGTTTTTTTGTTTTGTTGTAGTTATGCTTTCTATGATGTTGTTCAATGACTTCTTCAATTATCGTATTGGAAATAGCTTTTTCTTCCCCCAGGTTGGGATAAGGTTTCACTTAGCACTTTGTGGGATTACATTAAATATGTTGTTGTTGTTGTATCATTGTGTTATTCCAAACAAGGACTGCATTGTGTCAGTTCATTTAACAGTTAAACTACACTGATAGTGTAGATATTTTTGTATTTTTAGCTGAGTTGCTTGGTGCCACAATTTAGAAGGATTTTCCAATTTTTTTTGTGTCATTCTTGTGTTTTCCAAATAAAGAGAGCAATTGTGTCATCTATTCATTTAATTTTAAGAGAATTACTGACTGTTTTCTGATAGCTTTAATTGTTAGCTAAATACTCTAGTTTAGTGCAGTAGACAGCTAGATGCGTTGAGTTTGTCAGATTACAAGGATATATAAGTTGATTCCTACCATCAAGAAAGTTAGTTCTTGAGTCGCATTTGATAGGAAACTGCTGCATGCTTTCAGTAGAGAAAGTAAATGTTTTCCTTTTCCTATTGGATTTAAGATTGAAGATTTTGTATCCTTTAAGGCGAATCTAGGATTTGAAGATTGTGTGTTCCGAACTTGCCACCGAACCCATAGCCTGTTTTAGGAAAAGGAAGTGGAAGAAGCAGTAGGAGAAGAAGGAAGCAAAGAGAACTCATGGGTTGTGGTTTTGGTTCATACATATTCAATATTAGGTGGTTGTAGAGGTTTTTCTAATTTTTTTTTAAAGCTGGTAACTTGTGATTATCGAGGTCTATTGAGAGGAATATCTTTTAGAAGTTTCTTGTTCTTCTAAAGTTTAGAGTTTTCTTGAGGACTTCATGCTATGTGCTCTAATTACACACTATTAGGTTAAATGGACTGTGCTTTATTGCAGAATGTTTTGTCATGCTTGCTATAGTAGTTTATGATTTCTTTGTTCCCGTTATTTCTTTTTCGATCTACTTTGATATTCTCTTCCTTGAGTTGAGTATCTATTGGAAACGGTCTCTCTACCTCCCAAGATAGGGGTAAGGTCTGCGGACACTCTACCCTCTCCAAACCTCACTTGTAGGATCACAGGATGTTGTTGTAGAGCTCTATTTTGCAAATACATGGTGTCTTTAACATCCATCCTTCAAGCACACGTGATTTGTTGCTACTCAAGTCCATACTTGTTATTTTCTTTTGCTGCTACTTTTAATGGCATAGGTGTTGGATGTTTCATTCTCTCTTTCTTGTCCATGAAAATCGAGGAGGTGCTAAAGTAGTACACATTTAATCATGTTGTATTTAAAAAAGAAATGCTACCGTAAAACAATCAGATTGATGAACTATAAATAGGTATCTTCAAACTAAATTGCTTTTTAATATCTCTGTGGTATCCGCATGCAG
This sequence comes from Solanum lycopersicum, assembly GCF_036512215.1. Taxonomy (NCBI): domain Eukaryota; kingdom Viridiplantae; phylum Streptophyta; class Magnoliopsida; order Solanales; family Solanaceae; genus Solanum; species Solanum lycopersicum. The sequence goes on from NC_090800.1 coordinate 1,431,060, forward strand.
CAGCAAGCGATTCTCAAGAACGTTAGGGGTCTAAAATCACGTCCCTGGCGGAGTTGACTCACAACTTTCTTCTGTTGGCAATCATTAATGACCATGAATCATTTATAGAAAGCTTTGCCACAAAAAATGCACACAATGGCAACAATTAGATAAAACTGCTTTTTGCTCTGTGATGATGCTTGTCTTTTCCTTTTTCTTTCGGAAGAAGGGAAGTTTCCGAAGATCACTGCTTTCCCATCCTCTCATATTTGTCTGTCTTGCTGATCTCCTTACTTTGAACGGTCTCCATTGCCTTCTCTGAATAGTAAAATCAAGGTTAGTTGCCGCCTAAGTTTAAACATGTCTAGTACAAAAACTTTAACCCTATATGGTCGTTTCAAGTCTGTCGTGATGTATGACAACGTAAGTATATATAGCATGAGATTGTAGTTGTCTTTTTTAAGTAACGGAAGAGGGAAAGAAGAATGTAGAGGAAGTAAGACCATTTTTTCCGGTTAAACCTGATCAATTCTTTAGTTTAAAGTGCTAGAAGTAGGAAGAGAACTTGAAGCGAGAGCGGAATAAATACCCCCTTTGTCGTTAGTTTATTCCCTCTTACACCTTCTAAATAAGTTGCATGACTCATCTAAGTGCTCGTTGCATTGCTTTGGTAAGCAATAAAATCACGTCTCTCTATCATTTTCTCCAATATACCATGTCAAATGCCGTTTGAGCAGATTACTAGTACTTTTGCTTCTTTACAAAACAAGCTACTTCTAAATCAATGAGAGAAGATGTTGCATAGATTCTGTAGTAACATATGCAGTTGATAAATGCAACCAACATGGACTGGTTAACAATTATCGTATTATTTGTTGTTGCTACTTGTTCCCTTCTTAATTGTTTTCAATACGGCTTCTTGCTAATGCAGTTGCTTTTCATTACACTCTACCACCCCAGACCTCACGTTGTGGGACTATATTGGATATGTTGTTGTTGTTGTTATCTCATTATCGATATACATTTTCAACAGGTGCACCAATAGCAGGCTCTGCTGTGGATCAGGTTGAACAGATTGTGGGCTATGTAAGTATTGGTTACCCTTTTGGTTTATTGGCATCAGTCCTCTTCGGGCGACATCACCAAAACGTATTGAAGTCGCCTAAACCAAAGCTCTTCATCATGGGGACACAAGACGGATTCACCACCGTGAAACAACTGAACAATAAGCTTAAATCTGCAGCAGGACGTGTCGAAACTCATCTAATTGAAGGTATTGGCCATTTTGAGTTGGAGAGCCATGCCTATGATTCCCAGATGGTAATTTTTATTGCAGAATTCATCAACTCTTTGTAGTCCTCACGACGCTGGCGTTGCACGGTAAGTATTTACGACATAATGTGATCCCCTATCAACGAAATCCAATTTTCTAAACGCGGTTTAGTATCATAAACTGGTGTTTTCTAGCTGAATGACAAATGAGAAAGATGGAGTTGAGGTTTGATAGAGAACATATATGGTAGGGTTTCGATAGAACTCAATAGCTTTGGCCTTACCATCGTCTTTATCTCGTTGAATTGTTGATTATTTATAACTTGCTTTTAGTTTAGGATTTTTTTTTGTGTTCGAAAACAGATTGATCGTTACATTAGATTTTGTTATAATTTTCATTATCAAGACAAGATCGAAAAAGAATAGTTAATAGCATTGCTTATGTGTTTCTTTTTTGTTCTTTGTATCTATATATCATCTTTAAGAATGGATTTAATAGAATGATTACTCTTTCTTTTTATTATTTAAAGTTGAAATATATAGAATTAAATTAATGGTATGTTCGATTTACATATCATCTTTGGATTTCACTGAGGTGATTTCATCTCGATAACAAGTAAAGTAATTAAACTAAATAAATTATCAAGTAATTCTTTCATCAATACTTAATATTTTATTCTTACTAAAATTATGATTTTGAAAGAGATAAAAGTGTTACGATCCGTTTCTATACCCCAGCCGAGATACGATATTCAGATTCAGTTGAGTGGTCTCAAGCTAACCCTTGACATTATATCAAATCATATTAAATGAAACAAATGCAAAAGCGGAAACATATGCTTAGTAAGTCTTAATATCACGATAAATGACGTCGTTGAAAAGAACCCTTGTTATGTCAAGCTCACTGATTTGACTTATTTAAATTTAGGTTGCATAGAACTCATTGCATAAGCTCATTTAAGGGACAAATCTCAAAATTGAGATATCTGATTAAGAATAAGAAAATTTTGTTTCAATTTATATCACTAAACCTTGTTTATTCTTATTATTACATATATTATATGCTTTTTATAATAATATTTTACTTTTTGAGCAAAATTGTACTAGAGGATCTCATCCTATATAGTAAAAAATACAACAATATATCTTTTCACTTCATTAAAATTAGACAAAAAAAAAATAAAATAAGGAAAGGAACTCAATAACAATATTATGTATATATTTTTGCATATTCATCAATGTTACACATTAATAAAAAAAATGTCATTCCTACCTTAATCAATTGATTCACAATTTTAAAATTTCATAAAAACAAATAAAATGAATATAACACTCACATATGACACAATCATATCAAATTGTTATCGAAAAAGTTACCGTACAAGCTCATAATACGTATTATTTGTTTTGACCCAACAAATCTTACGAATTTGTCTCTATGCATATCGTGTGAGCTCCTGTTATGCCTTGTAAAATCTTTCACCTTTCTCTTCCATTCGGAAATGGAATTCTTCTAAAATATCATGTGTATATATCCTTCTTCAAAAGCGCTCACCAGCTAAACTAGAAGTCTGTAAGTCCTTCTCTATAAACGTCACAAAAATAAAAATATATGAAAAAGACTAATTTACAAAAAAAAAAAGAAGAGGAAATAAATGTTAAATTCTCTTTTTTCATTGAATTCTAAATTGTTAAGAATGAAAATAGAAGAAACCAAGAACAAAAAAAAGATAAAAAATAAATAAAAATATCAATGATGTATTTTATTTTGAATTGGATTTGAAGAACTTCTAGGTTTTCTTCTCAAATCATTTTTCAAACCTTTTTTCTCATTCACATTGCCAATATTTGTAGAAATTGAATTGAAAGAAACCATTAATCTTCTTGAATATTGGGATTTTATTTCTTCAAGAATTAATAATGTGTCTTCAAATGAAAAAACAATGATGGATAAATTAGAGAAAAATAAAATTAAAGTAAGAAGAAATAATGTTCTATGACTATTTTCCATAGTGTGGAGAACTTTAATTTCAAATGAAAAATGGAGAAATATATTGGTTTTTTTTTAATATATAAAAAAAAGGAGGAATCCATTCTTGATGTATAGTCAAGTTATAGCTTGTGATTAATCTGACAAAACATGTGTAAATGGATAAAATATAAGAAAATAATGATAGTAATATTTAAAGAATATCGTTTATAATTTTTAAGATTCTCACTGAAAAATTTCACAATTTTAAAAAAATAAAATACTAATCGAAGATTAATCGAGAAAAGTCTCACAAATGATATTGAACTTATGATATATGATAAGTTCGTTAAAAATTGAAATCATTTCTAAATATAATTTATGATATATGATACGAAAATATAAATTTATATCGAAACAGAACTTTTATGACCGAATATCGGGGTAAAATGTAAATTGACTCCATAGAAGCAACAAAGACATGTGAGACCTAATTTGACTAATATTAAGTAGATCTCTTTGATTCAAATAATTTTATTTTTTTCTAATTTTAAGACTATATTATATAAAATTAAAGAACATGTTCATGTGACTTTTCACAAAATACCAAATTTGTCCACTTTCTTTTATGTGTACTTTTTCTTGTATTATATTTTAATCATTTGAATCTATGTTTTTTCAAGATCAAACAAGCACAGCTAACGTTAGTTGGGAAAGAAATTACGATGCATACTTTTAAACAGTAATAATATAATATGAAATAATATTATTCAATTAAAAATATCAATGAGTGTGTTAAACAACGACAAAAGAATATTGCAATCTATCATAAGTAAGATAAATATCATAAGATAAACATATAGAAACGGAAAAAAATGCTTAAGGTAAATAGAGGAAACTGAAATAGAAGGGCAAATCGATCGATTTAACTTTTAAATATTTTTTAAGAAACATATTTTTTTAAAAATATTTTGAAATATAACTACGATGAATATTTTATTCTTATATGCAAAAAAAAAAAAAAAAGATCCTATAAATCATTCTAATCATTAATTAAAATTATTATATTACCTATTTGAGTATCTTAAATCTTATTTGTTTTAATAAAACTTTAACTATGATTTTACTTCCGATACAATGTATGTCAATTATAAATTTTTCACTAAATAAATTATGCTTTGATTTTTTTTCGTTTGCGTATATTCTATCTTTTTTAAATTTCACTTATAAAATTATACTAGATATATTGTTACGAGCATATACTATTACGTGTAAAGCTCTGTTATATATGGTAGCGGTATTAATAATCGAAATAAAAAATCTCAATTTGTTGGAAAATCGAGGTTACAATAATAAATTTGGTTTCCTAATTGTGAAACGTTTAATTATTGGGATGTATCAAAATTCTTTTATTATTATATTGCACGCATTTTGTGAAATGACGTGTTTGCATGTAACAACTAAATAAAATCTAAACGTCAAATATCGATATAAGTTTATAACAACCACACACTAAAATAGGCACGAAAAGAAGTTTGAAAATAAATAAATAGAGAGAGAGTGTAAGGAGATCGAACAATTTTTTGAGTACGATAATCAATCACCACTATATTCAGATTGTGAATTCGCCTCTGCACAATGCATATCTACCTTTGCGAATAAGATATTAAGCATCTATAAGTGGATCATCATGGTTGCGACTCTATCGCTCTATCTTTCTATCGATACACAGTTTCTTACTCGATGCATTTCAAGAGGAAATGATTGATCAATGCTCAAAACAAACAAGCTAATTGAATTTATATTGGTATGGAACTCGCAAAAAAATGTATTTCTCACGCAAAATACGCGTAGAAATGCTACAAACCCACCCCCATCCTTACCCGCACCCCACCCTCCGAAAAAAAAAAAGGCGGTATAAAAAGAGAATAGCTATACCTTTTACACATTACTACAAGAACTTTTAAGCTAAAATTTCTAATGCATATACAAGTTAATATCTTGTATTATATAGTAGAGAGAATTTATGAGGAACATGAAAGCATGCCTACACCGGGACGATAAGCCCAAGCTGGAGGCAGACGCGCATACTTCTCCATGCCAGGTTGTTCGTCAAATGGACGTTGCATGACTTTCAGTAGTCGTCTGACCTCCCCAAAATCGTCTTGTTCAGCTGCATCTATTGCACTTTGGCATAAATAGTTTCTAAGGATGTACTTTGGATTAACAGAATTCATCGAGGCCTTCCTCTCATCGTCTGATACACCGATAGTAGAGAGCTGTAGAGTAGAACAGTGACTAGTTAAGAATCTTGCATTACAGAGAAGGAGAAGGGTGAAGGTTTCATCCAAGCCCCCTTCGGCAGAAAATTATATTGTTTATACGTGGTTACAATTTGTCATTCGAACAAAATAACAGATTGTAAACCACAGAGATGGTTTCACACCACAATTATATATCATAGTCAACACAAAAATAAAAATTACAACCACAGTTGCAAAAAAATGAAGTTATGTATGTTAAGAAATGGGACTTAACTTGCAAAGATGATATGACTTACGATGCACTACGAGTCTACGACTGAGCTTGAGAAGAAGATGACTCCTAATTCAAAGAAAAGAAGATAATTATACATACCTCCTGTATGTAGGATTTCACCCAGCTTGTCCAAGCTTCCTTGCGCTCCTGACCAATATCCAATAGCGCAGCTTTGAGAGGAATCAGTAACTGGTTATCTGGAATTGTAGGATCGGCTTTGATGTTTGATAGTAATCGGAAGAAGTTTGTGTAATCAACTTTATCGACAGCCATATTCTTAAGTAGTTCACCAATCATTTGTTTATTGTACTTGACCAAACCAAGCTTTTTGGTCATGATAGCTTGATAGTCATCCATAAATTTGATGCCATACCTAAAAAAGTGGATAGACGAAACGTCACTCAACAGTATAAAGCAACGGAAAGAATACGCTCCAGCAAATGGTAATATTTTTCGTCACCTCTCTATGGCATAATTTGCCTCCTTATCATTTAGCAACTGTGCAGTAGATAGAGAAGTAGCAAACTGAGCAACATTCCATAAACCTATATCCGGCTGATTCGCAAAGCAGTATCTTCTGCCAGGTAGATCAGTGGTATTGGGTGTGAAACTGGGATCAAACGCGTCTAAAAATCCAAAAGGGCCATAATCAATGGTGAGGCCTAACACACTCATGTTATCGGTATTCATCACTCCGTGTGTGAAACCAACACCTTGCCACCTCGCAATTGTGGAAGCAGTCTGCTCTGCAACTTCCACTGCCCATGCTGAACAAATAGACCCATATAGTAATGCATGTGAGAAAAGTAATTTGTCAAAATATGCAAATAAAAATATTTTTTCTTCAGTTCCATAACAAAAATGCACAATAAATAGCACAGAACAAAATGAAATGAAGTTAGAACTATATTACAAGAATGAAAACTCCAAGCCCATTTTTCCCGGTGTCAGATGAACTAAAAATACTAACAAACAGAAATCAGAACATATGATTCTTCTCTCTTCTAAGACCAAAGGTAGCATTTTATTATGACAGTAAAGCACTTCCTTTCCAACAACAACAACAACATACCCAGTGTAGTCCCACAAGCGGGGACAAGGGAGGGTAGAGTGTACTGTTTCCAATAGACCCTCAGTTCAAGGAAAATCATTAAGACTTTGCTGATAAAGGAAATACGGAGACATTACTATCCAGAAGAGGCAATTACTATCACTGACATTTAGCGCATAAACAATCCATCCATACATCCACTTCAAGTTCAAGATAATCAATATAACCACATTGTATGGAGACCAAAAAGTAGAATCTTTTAATGACAATAAATTCCTTCCTTTTCTCTACACTAATAAATGCTTCCTTTTCTCTACACTAAGTGTTTTAGATTCTGACAATAGAGGTTTGCCTCAAACTAACCACCAGATGGATGTTAGAAGCCTGACAAATCACTACCAAGCCCGTAGAAGTGGCTGGTAAAACACATTATATGATATACCTTCCACTTAGACATGGGAGGACATAAAGGACCACTAACAGAGGCATATAAAAACATTAAGAGTCATACTGACAACTGGAATGTTGAGGACTAGGACTACTCATCAAGAGGCAATACCATCACTCTCTTTGGTCACACCTAATTCAGCATTAAAAAGGAGAACAGATTCCACAACGGCATAAACAATCCACCCCTATTATCCACTTCAAGAAAACCAATATATTACCTGCATATTTGTTTGAAGTTAAATCCACAACCGTATCATCTTCCTCGCCTATGCTGAATGATATGCTTTCGCTCTTACACATGTTCTCTAGATGGGGGAAATGATGTCTAATTGTGTAATCTGCTAAAGTACGCACAATCTCAAGGTCCTCTTTACCCCTAGAGGCATGTAGTTGGTAAGAGCCAAAGCGAAGAAAGGATTCAGCAACTCTGCAGACAATGGCACCAGGCTCATCCTTTGGATTCCCGCTGCATGAATATGAATATAGTCAAGCATAGAAAGAACAAAAAACAGACTTGAATGGATAAAAAAACAAGTTTCACGAGCATAATCCTATAACATGGCTCCCTATACATACTCCAAGTATACAGTGAAGATACTATATAGGTGGATAGGTGGTTCTCCACCAATTTTAGTGAATAGATTGCACGTGTCCTTGCTGATTAAATGTCACAAAAACTATAAGGAGTAACATACTCGTAAAACATGTCCCTGCTGACATCTTTTCCTGTCATCACAAGACAGAGTGCTCTTGTAGTTGGGATTCCAAGACTATGCATTGCTTCGCTGCAGAGGAACTCCCGGATACTACTCCGAAGAACTGCAAGACCATCAGCAAAACGGCTATATGGGGTCTTCCCTGCACCCTTTAGCTGCAGCTCCCATCTTTCAGACTTTGAATTCAAAACCTCTCCAAGAGTTATTGCTCGACCATCACCTAGCTGACCAGCCCACATCCCAAACTGATGTCCTCCATAGTTCTGGGCATAAGGCACACTGCAGAAGCAAATTCAACTTAACATGCTGTCGGACTACTAAAAGTTTAAGCAGATCCAAACTAGAAAAGTGACACTTACGCTCCAACTAAAGGTGATGCCCCTGAGAACAGAAGTGGAAAATCAGGCCTCTCAAATCTGAAAGGTTAAAAGAACTCAGTGTCACTTCCATCACAATACATTAGAAAGGACAATCTTCAGCAAGCATTAAAACCTCACTCTTTAGGATCCAACTCAAGTAACTCAGCTACTGAGTCTGACCACACAACGAGCTGAGGATTCTCCACCTCAACAGAAGGCAACATTTTCGTATAGCATGCATGCAATACCTACATAAGTACAATAATTGACTCCAATAAATAACTTGCGACATAATTCCACACCTCAAGGCAACAATATCAACGTCATCACATCATCTTTGAAGTCAAAAGGAACTGCAGCACTTACTAAATATGTAAAATGAGGATTTCAATTTTCTTGCTATGCAGACACTACTATCAGAAGATTCACCTATCTCATTTATCTAGGAGCCATGAAACGAGTTTATTTTTTTTCCTTTTCTATAAAGGTTGTAAACCATTCCAATATTTTCAAATGGGAATTGAATTCACAGAACTTACATAGTACCTGAAACGTGGGATCGAAGAAAGGGAGCCTCAACTAAAACTAATTTTAATCTATCAAGAAAATTGGTGGAAGCACAACTTCTACACATTAAAAGTGAAAGGGACTGCAGCACTTATTACATGTACAACATCAAGAATTTCACCTTTTTTGCTTTACGACCAAAGAAACTGTCACATAAACTATCAGAACATAAACTGATGAATCCTTTCCACAAGTAAGAGCATTAGAAGTCCCAACTTGATTTGATACAACCCAGGGAGAACCACACCCAAAATCTAGCTGTTAAGGTGGGAGAGCTCAAAGCTGTATAAGGCTATAAACTCCACATCAGCTCCCCATCTCACCGATATGGGACTCAAGTCCCATACCTTGCAATAGGATCATAACAAACCACCACTCTCCGCATCCATCGTCCTCGACAACTCCACACTGGGTAGCTTTCACTCTACCACAAGTAGGTATCTCTTTACCAGGTAGCCCTTTTCGAGTCAGGTGCCGCCAGGAACGAAGGGTGGTAGATGGTTTTGATACCATTGATACTACCCCGGGAGAACCACACCCCAAAAGCTAGCTATTAAGGAGGGAGAGCCTAAGGCTATATACGATCCACATCAGCCCCCATTTAACCCATCTGAGACTCAAGTCCTATACCTTACAATAATATCATAACACATACTCAAAATCAGCGAAGTATTCATGAAATTCCAACTATTCACTCCAAAACAACCTTTTCGAGAAAGATGATAAATTAAATAAAAATCCAATTTTAATTCAACAGAAAAAACACATATGTTCTTCAATCAGTAAGCAAATCACAAACAAAAGTATGATGGTAGGAAAGTAATAATATTCATACTGATAAGGGAACTAGACAACACTCGACCTTCTACCATAATCCTCGACCTCCATATCTTGTTCTCGGTAAGCTACACGCGTATCATTCATTTCTAATAACCTCTTCCCAAGACTGCTCTAGCCTACCTTTACCTCTCCTTATACACAATCTAGCTAACCTCTCACACCTTGGACATTTTTGCATCTTCCCCTCATACGCCCAAAGCATCTCACCCTCACATCCCTCACCTTGCCCATCACAGAGGCCACTCCTACCTCACCCCAACTTGAAATCACACTCCTCAAACAATTCAATTTACAATAACAATCTAATAAAGATCATAAATTTAATTAAAACCCAATCTCATACAACATAAAAAAAACGCAAATACAAACAAAAACAGAAAAAGGGGGAATTTAGAAAGAAAAAAAAACCTCTCTTGGAATGGTATCTGTTCTTGGATCAGCAGGCAGTTCACGAACAAATGAATGATCCCAATTGAGCTCTTCAAGTTTCAACATACGTTTACTGTTACTTCCATCATTTCCCAAACTCTGCTTCTTCAATTTGTCAGCAACTGACTCAACCGTCACAGCAGCTGATTCCATTGACGGTGAAGAAGAAAACAACGCACGGCGGCGATTGGGCTGAATTGGGTATGAAAAGGGGTTCTTTAGGTGATGAAAAAAATTGGGTCGAAGAGATTTGGAGAAGAGAAGAGCGGCAGAGGAAGAAGAAGAAGAAGAAGTAGTATGAGAGAGTGAAACTGATAATTTGGTAAGTATTTGTATACTTATTTGTATGTTTTAAATTTATGAGGACTGAAATGAAATAATACTAAAAGTATGTTTTATTATATTTTGAGAAAATTAAAACTTTGGTCTCTCAACTATGTTAAAAATACACTTCAGTCCCTATTTAAGTTTTAATTGTGAAGTATTTATTTGTTCGAAATAGATTTTAATCGGTAAGATATTGAATAAAGTCTTAATATAATTCCTGTGTTTAATTTTCGACTTTTCGTCGACACTTTGTGCATAACTGTCAACTATCACCACTAACCACCTTTGTAATCACACTCGATGTCAACCACGACAACCATCGTCTATATCCGCCACCACACCAATTATCAATGGCATTGCAACTATCATAGGTGACAACGACTATTGTTAGTCGCTATCATATTTTCCTCCTCCATTATTATAAGTATATTCATTGTCGCGATCATTTCTATTCACTACCATCATTATCAATCACTAGCGTTATTGCAGTCAATTCCTACTACCAATTATCTCCACAATCGTAATTAACACCATTGTCAACTACCACAAATAGCATTTTTAATCATTACACATTCTTTAATCACCATCGACATTGTAAACTGCTAACATTAACCAACTCCATCATTATAAACCACAACTATCATCAACCATCTTTGTTATCACAATCATTACGGATAATTACCATCTACAGATTACACACTTATTACCTCTATTATTATAATTATATAAACTATCACTGTCGTTGCTGCCACCTCCATCATCACCCTCAGTCACTACCACTACTATGGTCAATCTTTACTACAAATCATTTCACGACGGCTTATCACCAACACCTTATAATTCACTACACATTTTTTCAGTCACCACCATCAATATCGTCAACTATTAACGTCAATCAACTCTACCATCACAAATCACCTATGTCATCACAACAACCATAAAATCTTAATCAATTATATTTGTTACCTCCTCATTATTAGGTTGTACAATTAAGGACTTCCTTTGTCTCTTTTGAACACATTAGCATTTTTATCATTACATTAATTAGAATAGAAAAATATGATCAGTAAAAATATTTATAATCGATCCTAACTTACTCGATATTAAAGCTTAAATCACAACACAACTACTACAAGAAGCAAAGGTATTGTGTCATTGTGTGTTAAATCTATAAGATGAGGACCAAAATTGCAATTAATTACTCTTTTATGTTTTCTTGAAATTTATTTGCTAGTTTTTTAGGGTCATAATATTTATTTATTTTTATATAATTTTCTTCTTGTGTTTGAGATTTTGACTTTTCATTGTTTGTCATTATCATACTTACTAACTTTTGGAAATTAAAAAAAAATGATTTTGGGATTATGTGATCCAATTGTTCCTTATTACTTATTATCTTTGTTTCTTTTTATCTCATTTTATTGTCTTCCTTTGACTATGTGATAAAATTATTAACTATACAAAGAAAATTAACACACAATCTATTATCAATCTCTAAATCATTATCTAGTATGGATAAATATGTATTGATATCTTATCTTTATTATGTCAAATCAAAGAATGAAAGAAAAGACTACGATAGATTAACGAGAAGAAATCACTTTTATTTTTGCATTTTTCTGAAGTCAAAAATAAAATATTAGTAACTAAAATATTTTATTTGTCTGAAAATATTGATTCATATGATGTTGAGCAATATACGACTTTGGAACTATGTTGTTCGAACTTTTCAAAAAATGTCATCAACATGCTCATATTACTAATTTCAAATTCGAATGAAAGAAAGGACTATGATAGACTAACGAAAAGAAATCAATCAGTGTTTTCGCAATTTCGTAAAATCAAATCTTTGTATTTGATAGTGATATATATTGATTTAGCTACAACTCTTTATATTTTTGATTTAAGATTAAATGAGAAAATCTCGATTTATGTACTTATTTACAATTCTAAATACCCTAATTGACTCTTGTTCTTCCACTTTCTTTTTAATAAATAACTTACAAGTCAAAAAATAATTAAAATAAAGTATTATTTAATTAACTAAAAAAAAAAAAGAAAACCTTGATTCATGTACTTATTTAAAATTCTAGAAATTTTAATTGACTCTTGTACTTCTACATTCCGTTTCTAATAAATAACTTACAATTCAAAAAATCACTAAAATAATATTATTTAATTAATTAGATGTTTAACTTTGTTTAAGGGTAAAGTGGTAATCCAACTTTTCATCTTTCGGAGCTTTCCACTTTTAGTAATCCTTTGATTGCTGTCAAAGAGCTGCAACTTCAATTGACCTTCAAGATACTGTGAAGCAAGAGTTTGTGACACCATTGACTGCTCGTCTCCACCGCGGTCCAATTCCAACTGAAACGAGCAAGAAATCCAGTTTTAGAGACATCGAAACTGTCAAACGCTAAATTCTATCTCGGAGAAGAAGAAAACGAGTCGTTTACATGAAAACGAATGACAAATAATCAGTAGCTACAGAATGAGTTATTATCTCAATATAGTGAAATACCAATGGTATTTTGCAAATATCTTGTTAAAAAGAGCTTGTTGAAATTCATCGATATGCATTTCAAGATATTTAAGTTGATAAGGGAAGTTTTCGTTAGATGATGTACAACAGAACTGGTTGCATATCAAAGCACCTTAAAAATTTACCTGATCGTTTTCGTTGGTGATGTTTGCTGACAGCATTCGGTTAAAGGTTAAGACCATCATGAGCAATGTCTTTCAACCATTTCTGAAGCCACTTACAATGGCTCAGAAGCTATCTGACCAACGAACTTGTGATGCACAAAGTTACGTTTTGGCTCATTGCTATCGATCGTCTTTGAACTATGAAGCTATCGTGCCTTCTCCAACGAGGCAAGTATGTTTCGGAGCTCTGATGCTTTGTTAGTCATTCCATTTACTGAATATGCTTTGATCATACTTCTGTATGTTATCTTATCTGGCTTACATCCACTTTGTTCCATCATCTCGAGCACCCCTTTCAACTCTGTGAAGCATCCCATCATCCCATATGCATCCACTAGACAGTTAAAAAACACGGTGTCAAGTGCCACGTCAGAATTCTCAATAAACCGCAAAACAGCTCCAAGTTTTTCAGCTTTGCCAGCTTTCCCATAAGCTCTTACGAGAGAACAAAGAGTAACACAGTTCGGTTTTATCCTCTCAGACTGCATCAGCCTAAAAAGAAATTCCATTTGCTTTAAATCTCCAGCCCTTCCAAATGCATCTATTACGATATTGTAAGTAACTATGGTCCATGAAAAATGATATTTCTGCATAAATTCCATCACAGCACCCATTTTCTCGTAATTTTCTGTTTTCCCGTATGAATCTAACAGTATGTTGAATGTCTTGATACTAGGTTCAATTCCAGCACTCTGAAACTTCTCATAGCATTTTTCCATCATTTCAATTTGCCCGCTGCCACCAAATGCTCTCAGTGTTGAGTTCATGGTCCAGACATCTGGCTTACAGTCTCTTCGCCGTAGCATCTCAACAAGTGTCGATTCCATCTCTTTGAACCTTTAGCAATTAAAGGAAAGAATCAATTGCCCTATCATAGAAAACTAATTCCAGGCACCTGCCTCGAGAAAATGATAATCAAAGTATACAAAAACATTTTCTCAACAAAGATGTCACAAAACTAAAGTTAGATATGATTATGTAGCTTAAGGTTTTCGATCTGATAATCTACATAATGTGTTTCCGTTGTTTCAACTCCCATTTTCAATTTCGTAAGTTAATAGAAACTCAGAAACTCATTTCAAGTTGTGTTGTAATTAGAACTTTCAATGAATAGAACCGTAACAATGAATAGCAATCAAACCTTTTCGCTTTCCCATAGGAATCAATGAGAGTATTATATGTTACTGTATTGGCCTTGATCCCCAAACATTCCATGTCGGAAAGCAGAATTTGCACTTTGTCGAAGTCATAAACCTGCAGGCAGGATTTTATCAGGATGGAATATGTGAAGACATCCGGGAGGCAGTTCGGAATGTTCTTCATCTCTTCCAGGATAGAAAAAGCTTCGTGAAAGCGACCACTACGGCTATAGGCGGACAAAAGAGCAGTGTAAGCTTCTTGATTCACGACACAACCTTCCTCCACCATCATCTCGAATAAAGATTGAGCTTTCTCAGGTTCCTTACATTTCCCAAGCATGACAATTAATTTGATATAAATACCGGGATTGGGCCTGTACCACAACTGCTCCTGGAGGAGTTCAAAGACCTGAGGTACAAAAAAAATCACGATAATATTGGATGGTCAGGTTCTAGCGAGTCTCTACATGATTTAGTAACACCGCCGAAACAAAAGCAAATGTTTCTGAACTATCAAAATGAATTTAGAATACATTATTTTATTTGTCTAGAAAATGTTTCCTCTAAAACATGAACAATCAGCAACAACAACATATCCCGTGTAATCCCACAAAGTGGGGTCTTGGAGACGGGAGGTGTATGCAAACCTTAACCCTACCCTAGAGGTAAAGAGGTTGTTTCCAATAGACCCTCAGCTCGATGAAAAACAGATCAAAGGTTGGATCCATGCTTATTAATTCCCGGAAAAACTCCAATTTAGGTTCTTCACATGTGTTGGACAACGTGCAGTTACAATAGTACTTTCGTTAGTGCAGACAAAAGATTGCACTATGACTATCAATTCCCATAAAGATTCCAACTTGGGTTCCAAAATCAAGAAACAAAGAGCACAAAAACTCAATATTTGCTTCAAAGGTGCTGTACAATATGCAGTTACAATAGTACCTTCTCAGTACAGACAAGAAATTGCACAATGATTATCGATTCCCCTAAATATTCCACTTTAATAAAACGCAGCTCTGTGCACTAAAATCCCACTATGTGCGTTATCCGAGGAAGGGCTGGACCACCAGGGTCAATTGTACACAACATTACCCTCATACAGGAGGTTTTTTTTCTTTCACAGCTCAAAAACGTGAGTTCGTGATCATGTGACAACAACTATACTAGCTGGGCTGGACCACCAGGGTCACTTGTACACAACATTACCCTCATACAAGAGGTTCTTTTCTCTTCCACAGCTCAAACCCGTGAGCTCGTGATTACGAGACAACAACTTTATAACTGGGCTGGACCACCAGGGTCAATTGTACAAAACATTACCCTAATACAAGAGGTTTTTCTTCTTCTTCCACAGCTCAAAACTGTGAGCTTGTGACCACGTGACAACAACTTTACTAGCTGCATCAAGCTCCACTTCCAAAAATTCAAACTTGGGTTCCAAAATAACAATCAAAAAGAGCAAAAAACACAATGTGCAGTAAGAAACTACACCCTGATTATCAATTCCCAGAACAATGATTTCCAATACTAAGAACCAAAAACAGAAAAAAATCTCAAAATCCTCATTTGGGTTTCAAAATTAACAACCAAAAAGAGTGAAAAAACTCAAAATCCCCATTTGGGGTTCCAAAATTAACAACCAAAAAGAGTGAAAAAACTCAAAATCCTCATTTGGGGTTTCAAAATTAACAATGAAAAACACGAACCTTAAGAGCAGATTCCCAACGCAAAGCAGTAATACGTTCATGAAGAGCTTCAAGAACAGTACGAGGCAATAATTTCTTCGAATTCCCTTTCTTCTTCTTATACTCAATCACTGCTTTAGCAGCTTCTCTTCGAAGAATAATCGATACAGCTTTCTGTGAAGCTATCTTTTTGTTTGTTTCCTCTTTCCTTTCCTTTGCTTCCTTCACCTTCAGCTTCTCAAACTCCATTGAAGAAGATTCCTGTTTGGATCCCGGTACACTAACTTTCCGGTGGGTTAACGGGTCATTCCGGCGGCTTAACGGGTCGGTTTTTGGTGGTCCGAATGATGATGGAGGAATTGGATTGGAGGGTCCGAAGAAGGAAGCCATGGCTGAAAATATGAGGCCAATTTTGTTTTCATATCATTAGTCACTAAAAAAAGATGTTATAATTATTAGATCGGGTCGGGTTTGAACCAATCGTAATGAATTGAAATAAATTGAAAAATGAGATTATTTTTTTTTTTCACGATTAGAATTGGTTGGAGTTTTTGCGGATTTATGTAAATTTGTTCCACAATTGTATCATTCGTAAATGTTCATTGTCGAGTTTTAGGTTAAATTCATCTTTCAAATATAACTCAAATTTAGATACATCTTTATAGTATAATTACGAACGAATCGAAATTCTTTGTCAACGAAAGTAAGAAATGCTTTCTGGGTTGAGTTCGTCAAGCATGGTGCAGGTTATCTTTTTTATGTGATTTGCGAGCTATTATATAGGAACGAGAATTTCACCCTATGCATATTCAAAAACTAACGGCAGCAAATTTTTCTCATCTTCTTTTTATAGTATAATTGTGAACGAATCGAAACCCCTTGCCAACTAATGAACACCTTCTTGTCGAGTTTGTCAAGCCTGATATGTGTTACCTCTCCTATGTGATTTGCAAGCTATTGTATAAAAGCGTAATTTTTATCTTGTGCATATCTAAAAAATAACGGTTACGAGCTTTCCTTATCATCTAAAAAAAAATTGTAAACAAAAAATATCTATTCGAAAATAATATTTCTATAAAAAATTTTCCATATTAAAACTCGAATTTAGACTTTATCCAATAAAACAATCTCATCATTACATCGAATTTAAGTCACTTCCAAACTTAACTTGAGTGGCATCCATTGAAAAAAAAAATGGCACCAAACTCAAAGACAAAAAACCAATCTTTATCTAAACAAAAAACCATTTCAGTAATGCCCACTGTGTTGATTTTCACAAAATTTTAGTATTTTCTTCTTATCCACATTCAATAATATTCACAAAAAATGAAACTACACAAATTCACCTAAAAATTGAAATCAACAACAAAAAAAAATCAAATCTTGAAAACCCCCTTTTAGATAGAAGAGCAAAAAAATCAAATCTTGATTTGCCCCTTTTTGTGTTATTGTTGTTTTTAGATAAAAGAGCAAAAAAAATCAAATCTTGAAAACCCCTTTTCTGTTCTAATGGGTAAAGGAGGCAGTGATGAAAATATGGCTGCTTGGCTTCTTGGTGTTAACACCCTCAAGATTCAGCCTTTCAATCTCCCTGCTTTGGGTATTCTTTTTTAAATCTACTCTTTGTTGAACTTATATTTGTTGTAATTGTTAATTTTATCGTAAAGTCTGTGTATACTTTATCCTTGTTAGACCTCACTGTGTATGTTATTGTTGTTGTAATGATGAATTTTATTTCAAAGATTTGACTTTGGGAGCTTAGAGTTGAGTTTTTAGTTCTCTTTGATTAGATGTTTTGGTTAGGTTGGGCGAGTTGAGTTATGACCCGTATTATGGTCAAACCCCGTTTTGATGGGATGGAGTTTATGTGTTTCTATAACGATCTCAAGTTAATATATAATTATAACGGTTTTGTAATCAAATTTTGAGTTCCAGTATGTCTTGAGTATAGCTCCCTTGTTTGATAATTTGACCAAATATAGCTCCTACATTATGCTTTCTATAGTAATGTTATCAAAAGCAAAAAGCGTAGAAAAACTTAAAAAGGTTTGTTTGGGGCTTTAAGTGCAAAGGCAGATAAAGTGTGAGCTTCAATGTAAAAGGCGCAAAGGGAGAAACAAATGCAAATATATACGTTTAGTCTAGGAATAATTATTATAAAACATGAATGACAAATATATAAACAAAGAAATTAAATAAACTTAAAAGTGAAATGTCATTTGTGTACCGTCGACTCTTAATGAGAGGCTCTCTTGAAAAAAAAAGTATGTCTTGGAATGTTGATGACAATACTGAAGTGCTCAACATATTTTGAGCCTCGTTTCATAAACACACATCGTGATTACTGTGGGATCAGAATGAATTTTAGTTTAAATTTTACTGGTTTTATTTCTGTTTAAGCACTAGTGTTTACGTTCGGATTCTGGTTTGAATTATTCTGGTTAAGAACACAGGGACTAACATTTGTTACTTCATAGGACCCCATGATGTTAGAGTTAGGATGAAGGCTGTCGGTATTTGTGGAAGTGATGTTCATTACCTCAAGGTAAAAGCTTTCTTCTGATTCTCTATTTTGATAGCTCGTCTTCATGGTCTATAATTCTTGTCGGGATTTAGTGTTGGTGGGTGTGGTGTGGTCGTTTCCTTTGACTCTACAATGATGACATATGATTGTGGTATATAGAGACCTAGCGAAAGATGTAAAAAGAATGAAGAAACTAGTTTGTTGGGACTTCCATTGTTCAAATGTAAAAATTTATGTTATATGGATCCAAACACTATTATGCTTCTGGTATCAGTACGATCACCATCAATCTCTTTAGAATGTTTTATTGTGTTCTGAAAGGTTAATGTGAAATGCCCATACCTATATCATATACATGTTTGCTATGTTGCTCAAACTCTCAGAAAATGTTGTCGCACTCGTGTTGGTATTTTTGGAGGATCCTACATGCACCCAACGTCATTTTTGAGGATTCCTAGTAATGTAGCTTCTTGCGAAGCAAAATGAATTATCTTTGTAACACGGGCGAAGTTCTGTTACATTTTCTTCGGCTACTTTGTACATTGATTCTTGTCAAACAAAGAAGTAGGTTGAGGTTCGAAGCGTTGTTGAGGACAATGGCAATGCACATACTCTGGCGGGTTGCTATACTCGATGAATTCATGTTTTCCTTCATTCAATAACATATTATTGTAATGTGTATAGAGTCTCAAACTTGAGAAAAATCAGTTAAGCTTCTAATTGGAAATAAATATTTTGAACTTCAGACCATGAGGTGTGCGGATTTTGTGGTTAAAGAACCAATGGTGATTGGGCATGAATGTGCCGGGATCATAGAGGAAGTTGGCGGTGAAGTCAAGACATTGGTTCCTGGAGATCGTGTAGCACTAGAGCCCGGAATTAGTTGTTGGAGATGTAATCTTTGCAAAGAAGGGCGATATAATCTCTGCCCCGAGATGAAGTTCTTTGCTACTCCCCCTGTTCATGGTTCTCTTGCGAATCAGGTAAAAAGCTTCCCTACTTCTATTAATTTTCTCACTATTCGAAAATTTTCCCTACGTTGATTTCATATTTTATACAAAGGCACTCATGGCATAAGTCATGCGACATGATGGAGTATAGCTGTCAGTAGTTCTTAAAAATCTTGTACCTTTTGGACTTTAATATATTACATAAACGATAGACTTGACATTGAGCTCGTTCTTCCCTCAGAATAAGCCTGTTAGTGTACTCCGAATAAGTTTTGACTGTACGAAAAGCGAAACAACTGATTTCTTTTTGATCACCAACAGGTAGTCCACCCTGCAGACCTATGTTTCAAGCTCCCGGATGATATAAGTTTAGAGGAGGGAGCAATGTGTGAGCCACTTAGTGTTGGTGTTCATGCCTGTCGGCGTGCAAATGTTGGTCCTGAGACAAACATATTAGTGCTGGGAGCTGGACCAATTGGGCTTGTCACGCTGCTTGCTGCTCGTGCTTTTGGTGCCCCAAGAATTGTTATTGTGGATGTAGATGACTATCGTCTTTCTGTTGCAAAGAAGTTAGGAGCAGATGACATCGTCAAGGTTTCAATCAATATTCAGGTGAGTATCCAAATTTCAAAGTTGTCGCTGTTAATCTCCCGTGTTTCATGTGCACTCTCGAGACTGAATACATGACTGCTTTCATGTATGATTACTATCTTTGTCCGTTCTAACAATAAGTCACAAAGCTATTTTGTCTCATTAAAATAACTTTAATAGCGAGTAAAGTTCAGTGACCATTACATGGAATTTGCCTGTGAATACAAAAACATCAAAGTTGAAGACGTTGCTGATTTTCTTCCCATTTTCCTATGTCATACTTTTGAACAGGATGTAGCTACAGATATAGAAAACATTCAGAAAGCAATGGGAGGTGGAATCGACGCGAGTTTTGACTGTGCTGGCTTTAACAAAACTATGTCGACCGCTCTTGGTGCAACTCGTCCAGGTGGCAAAGTTTGCTTGGTTGGAATGGGACATCATGAGATGACCGTTCCTCTCACTCCAGCTGCTGCAAGGTACAACAATATTTCTTATATCTATGATATACTCGGACTCTTCAAAAATTTCACTGAAGTGTGTATCAGATCGTCTAAAATAGTGCATTTTAAAGGATCCAATACGAATGCAACTTTCAGAGTCGAGTAATAAAGGCTTATATAGATCTTCTCCTGACTAAATCTTTTGTTACTCTTCACTAACAATAAGCTTACGGTTTGCATGTTTATATATCCTTCTTTCCATTATATTAATTTTCTGGCAAATTGTGCTTAGGGAGGCCGATGTCATCGGCTTATGTCTATACTTAGAATGCATTGCCTCGTATATCTCGAGTTCTTGAGAAGTGGAAGGTTAGATATGAAACCTTCTAAGTTAGAGTCGACTATCTGAATCCTCATTGACCATGTTCGTTATAGAATAGCAAAAATAATAATAAAAGAAAGTACTAGAAAATCTCTATATTTTTCTTGTTGGTATTGCTCATATTGATCGTTTTTCGAGACGGAGTCGGGGGTCTATCGGCAACAACCCTTCTACAATACAAAGGTAGTGGTAAGCCCATTGTACACCCTACCTTCTCTAGACTCCACTTATAGGAGTATACTGAGTACGTTGTTGATGTTTGTTTTCCCGATTAAACTTTTGTTACTCTCACACTAATTTTCGGGGCGAAATGTGTTCAGGGAGGTCGACGTCATCGGCATATTTCGCTACAAGAATACATGGCCATTGTGTCTTGAGTTCTTAAGAAGTGGTAAGATTGATGTGAAACCTTTGATCACACACAGGTTTGGATTCTCTCAAGAAGAAGTTGAAGAAGCTTTTGAAACAAGTGCTCGTGGTGGTGATGCTATTAAAGTCATGTTTAATTTGTAAAAAAAAAAAATACTTTTTAAATTTGAGAAAATAAGTTTTTTTTTTTACCAAATATGTTTGTAAAATGTATATCTAAAAAAAATGTTTTTTTAATGCTTTTGAAAACTACTATGTATTAATATAAAATGGTGAAATGAAGTAGATGGTTAACTTATTTCTGTTATTATGTCGTGTGTTTATCTGTTTAATTTTATACAAGTTTAAATGTCTGTTTATGCATACTAAAAATTAAAAGACATAAATATGAAACGAGATTAAATTAAAAAATATATTTATATATTTTATAATTATTTTTATTTTTAAAAAGTGAATATAGAAATTTCAAAGTCAAGGTCACATCTACTTTTTCCATTTAAGGTTGATGTTTGTGTACATTATTAGTTGGAGTGTATTAAGGGGGAGAAAATATCATAAATGGTCCCTTTTACCACTCTGGTCCTTTAATTTTAATAAAAATAAGCACTTTAGTCTTCATCAAATAGTTAAAAGGAAAAAAGAACAAAATATATTTAAATTTTGATTGAAATTTTGGTAAGAATATCGAATTTTGGCGTGGATCTTTTGTTTTATTTTCCAAACTATTTAATAGTGTATTTTAAATGTACATATGTGTCCACGTGAATATCATAAATATTGCATCAATATAAATAATAATGTGTCCATGTGAGCATATATATACCTTTAAAATACACTATTAAATAGTGCATGGATGAAAGGTTCTTCATAAAATTTAGTATCGTAATAAAAATTTCAGCCAAAGTTAAATATTTTGCTTTTTTCAATAATTAAACAATTTTTTATGATTAAAGGTGAAAAAAAGGACTTAACATGTCTAGAGTTAACATATCAAGAATTTAAATTGAATGATTTTTAAATTTTAAAATCTCCTTTCTCACTTGAAAAATAAAAATAATTTTATTTCTACTTTACAAAGGATCATGGTCAAATGTCAACACACATTCAATTTTTACATTCTTAGATTTATTGATTCTGGCTAATAGAAACACTTAACTTTTGAACGATCAAATCATAATAAAATTACAAATCAATATTTTTTTGATCGTGTTCCATGTGAAACGCTTGACATGAAAGAAGAAATATATAAAAAGCCGCATCGAAGAGGAATAGAGCAGACTAGCAGTCGCTACACTTCCTTACCAGATCTCGCTTTCCATTTTTTTTTCTCCTCTTCCCATCACAACCTAACAAAAAGAATATCTTCAAATATTCAATAAAGACTAAAAGTGCTCAATTTTGTCAAACTTAAGGACTAAACTAATAAAAAGATAAAGCTAAGGGTGTACTTTGAACCTACACCTAAATATAAAGGACCATTTTTGTTATTTAATAGAAGTTGACTCTGAAGTTTTCATCTATATATATATATATATATATATATATCTCATCACATAAAACTAACACCACATATTAACAATAACACAAATTAATTTTATGTTCTTGATTTGTTCAAACTTCAAACAATTCATATTTTCTCTTGCAATGTCTAATTTTGTTAATTATTTTCTTGTAATATTTCTTCTTTTTACCTTATCATCACACAATTTAGCTCAAAATAATGGTAGAATAGCTACTAGTAGTTCTATTAGTGCAACAAATGACAATACCCCATGGCTTTCACCATCTGGTGATTTTGCATTTGGTTTCAAAAAAATTGAAAAAAATAAAAATGAGTTCTTGCTTTGTATATGGTATGCAAAAATTCAAGAAAAAACTATAGTTTGGTATGCTAATATAAGTGATTTAGTGCCACAAGGATCAAGATTGAATCTTGATTCTCAAAGAGGTTTAATACTCAATGATCCTCAAGGGAATACTCTTTGGAGAAGTGATTTGGTTCTTGGTAATATTGATTATGGATTGATGAATGATAATGGGAATTTTGTTGTAATGGGAAGTGATTCTAGTGATCCATTGTGGGAAAGTTTTAGAAATCCAACTAATACTTTGTTGCCAAATCAAACATTGGAAAGAGGAGGCTTCCTTGTTTCTCAAAAGTCACAAGCTAAGTTCACTCAAGGTATGTACGCGTTTGAATTGTCGTATCTATCGTACATCCTATCCTCCCCAGACCCCACTTGTCAGATTACACTGAGTATGTTGTTGTTGTTGTTGTTTTACGCGTTTGAATTGCGTGACCATCTCATCTGATTGTTTGATTATGTTATGTTTCTAACATGATATATGTGTTCTCTTTTTTTTTTTTTTTTTTGGAGTTGTGGAAGTTGTTTTGTTGTTGGAATCAATTTTTTTTTCCGAAGTAGATTATGAGGGTTCATCAATAATTGACTAGTTCTAGTCATGGTAGTGCATTTTTTCTTTGTGTCCTATGCTTTTTAGAACGTCGCGTTGGATACACAATTGCCATGTATGACGCCATGTAGGACGAGTGTGTTTGTTTGGTTAAGTTTTATACGAGTTTAAGTGTCTTACTTGTGCATAGTCAAAGTTGGAAGCTATAGATGTCTGTTGACGTCAAGTTAAATGACGCGTTTATGTGTCTATATATGGAGTAGTGAGGATTCATACAACTGACACCAAATTGTATGGAATTGAAGCGTAGTTGTTATTGTTATGTCTTAACACGCACTCTCACGTGTGGTTTGATTCTTTTCCATGAGCCGAATGGTCAACTGTTAGAGCGGAGAGTATGGTTTTGATGATTTAATTATATTATGTCTCGACAGGTAGATTTTATCTTCGGATGCTTGATAATGGAAATTTGGTGCTTGTTACGCAAAGTGTGCCTTCCAATACAGATTATGATGATGAGTACTATAACACTCAAACTTTTGATTCAACAAATGCAATCAATTCTGGGGATAAGTTGGTGTTCGGAGATAATGGCGTGTTGTATGTGTTGAAGCGAAACAATGAAACACAAATTCTTACTCCACGATCTAGCCCTTCAGCTTTGGACAACTATCATCGTGTGACACTTAACTTTGATGGTGTTCTTAGTCATTATTATCATTCAAGGACTTCAAATGACAGTGGTTGGAATGTTCTGTGGTCTCAACCGGATAATATATGCATCGAAATTAGAGGAAACAATGGACCTGGTTCTTGTGGTTACAACAATGTATGCACTCTTGGTACAAACGATAGACCAGTTTGTAACTGTCCGAAAGGATATTCGTTGGTTGATCCGAATGATGCTTATGGTGACTGCAAACCAGATTTTTCGATAAGTTGTGATGAAGTTGGGAGGGGTTCACCTGATGATATATACAATTTAACCACGATTCGTGATATTGATTGGCCGCTATCTGACTTTCAGCAAATTAGCCCTTCAACTGAACAAGACTGCAAAAATGCTTGTTTGAATGATTGTTTTTGTGCTGTTGCCATTTACAGAAGCAATAGTTGCTGGAAAAAGAAACTGCCCTTGTCGAACGGGAGAAGAGATACCAGTTTGAACGTGAAAGCTTTTATCAAGTTACGGAAAGATGGTGTTCTAAGTCCTCGAAGTCCTCCAAGTCCCGGCCTTCCAATTCCGGAATCAGATCAAAAGCAGAGTTGGCGAATTTGGACAATCTTGGCGTCCTCGCTCTTAGGTAGCTCCGTTTTTATAAATGTTCTGCTCATTGGTGTATTCTGTTGGGGATTCTTCCACATTTATAAGAAGAAAGTGAACGGATTTCACCCTACAAGTCACGTGACGGACTCTGTCTGTCATAGTTTTACGTATAAAGAGCTTGTAGTAGCCACGAAAGAGTTCAACGAAGAGCTAGGCAGGGGTGCATTTGGGATTGTTTATAAAGGGGTAATGTCTATCGGTTCAAGAAATGTAGTCGCTATAAAGAAGCTCGATAGAGTGGCCCGTGAGGCAGAGAAAGATTTCATGACAGAAGTAAATGTGATTAGTCAGACTCATCACAAGAATTTGGTCCGCCTGATTGGATATTGTAACGAGGGAGCTCATCGTTTGTTGGTCTACGAGTATATGAGTAATGGCACTCTTGCAAGTTTCATTTTCGGTGATCTGAAACCTACTTGGAGTCAGAGGACAAGTATCGCGATGGGTATTGCAAGGGGACTTGCATACCTCCACGAAGAATGCAGTACACAGATTATCCATTGTGATATAAAGCCTCAGAACATTCTCCTTGATGACTATCACGTTGCTCGAATATCAGATTTTGGATTGTCTAAACTGTTGATGATCAACCAGAGTCGAACAGATACTAATATTAGAGGAACGAGAGGTTATGTTGCTCCGGAGTGGTTCAGACATAGTCCAGTCACGGTTAAGGTGGATGTTTACAGCTTTGGTATACTTCTACTAGAGATCATCACATGCCGGAAATGTTTGGAGAATGAGGAAAGCTTTGGACTTGAGGCGATTCTCGTGGATTGGGTTCTTGATTGTTTTCAACAAGGACACTTGGAAGCTTTGGTGAGAAGTGATATCGAGGCCTTGAATGACAAGAAGCAGCTCGAGAGGTTCGTGATGGTTGGTATTTGGTGCATTCAGGAGGATCCGTTGACGAGGCCTACTATGAGGAAGGTCAGTCAAATGCTTGAAGGATCTGTTGAAGTGACAATGCCACCATGTTCATGTAATTTTAGCTTAACTATTTAACATCATAAGCCTCATTTACGCGCGATTTCCTCCTTTGTATAGTACTTTCGAGTGGTTTACTTGTACTATTTTCTTTCACGTTGAATTCTCTTTGATGATACTAATGATCTGTATTGCTCAGACTCTTCGAAAATGTCATCAGGTGCAGCTCTTCACATTTCCATCTGCATTTAATAGTGAAGAATTGTAATTGAGACATTTACAAGCAGTTTTATATATAACAAAGAGATCTATTGGGAACAGTTTCTCTACCCAAGGTAGGGTTAAGTCAAGGGGCGAACCTAGAGTATGCCGAGGGGTTCACCTGAACCCCTTCGGCAAAAAATTACGTTGTCATTTTAAAAAAGATTTATGTTTATATATTCAATTTTGAACCTCCTGAATATAAGATTAGAGGTCGGTTTAGTAGTTTAGGGGTTCAAGAATCCCCTTAATGGAAATTCTGAATCCGTCACTAGTTAAGTCTGCATACACATTACTTTTTCCGAACCCTACTTGTGGGGTACACAAGGTATAATTTTTTTGTTGTTGTTGTAATCGAGAAATCTCCCATTGGTTAGTTGACTCAATCCCAGTGGGCCCACAAGTTCGAATATTTTCAGGTGGGGGGAGTGTGAAAGTTCGGCAGTAATGATTTTTAGGTATTTAGTAAGACCTTTCCAACCTTTACTAGAGATCTTGAGTACGAGGAAATAACTCGTAATATACGAGCGTTTCTCCTTCAGGTATGTCTTATGTGATGCAAATCTAAATTAGTCGGACTATTTCAGAAACCAAATAGTTAAACCAATAAAATTTAGATACATAAATCCATAGATGGCTATTGCCTATTAGCTAGTTTCAATGAACCAAGTCAATTTTTTTTTTCTTTTTGAAAAAATAAAGTGACATTAAGTAAACTTGATTTGATTGTTCTAGATGTAGCTTGAAAATCCAAATTATTTTAATTTATATGTTCCTATCCACAGTAAAAAATCTGTTGACTATTCTTTCCCATTATCTGATTTTTTTGACTAAAAAGTTTAAATAATATGTCTTTTCAAGGCTATTGCCAAACTCTTTTTTGAAATATCAAAAAAAAAATAAAATCATTTTTCTCGAATTTAATTTTTGCTCATATATTTTTTCAATTCTACAAATAAAATATTATATTTCGTTTAACGTCTGTAATTATTTTTTTTTTAGAGTACTATTCACATAAAATTTTCAATTTTCTTTTTAAAAAAATCGCGATCTAAAAATTCATAAGTTATCAGAGAAATAAAAAGAGAATCGTTTACTAAATGATTTTCTTAATTACAACTTACAAGTGGATAATTCTCTGTTAATTACTTAATTAAGTTCCTTGTAGACTGATAATACCTATTGTTGTCATTCAAGATTTTGGTTCTTAAAATTCAAAATCACCAATCATTTAATATTAGTGTTTAAGTGTAAAAGTATTGACTCTCCAATTATTGAATTCCACTTGTGAATTCAACAATTTTTCTTCAATTAAAAGACTATAAAGTGTGTTTGACTAAGTTTATAAACCGATCAAATAAGCTTATAAACCTTTTTTTTTTAAATCTTATCTAATCATTCAGAGTCTGTTTGAATTAGCTGATTAAAACATCAAATGTCGATAAACACTTCTAGGTGTACAAGGTAGAAGTATCGAAACTGATATTAAACAGTTACGTGTTTTGTACAAAGATTAGGCATTAACTTGATCTATGTCCTCCAACTTTGAGTGTATACAAGCAAGACTGTTAAACTTGTATAAAGTTGAATAATCAGTTCGTACGTGACATAATACACGTTCGAGTGCAACGTATGTATGACGAATGTGTCTATCTGACAACACGTAAAGCTTATCAACTATTTACGATCAGCTAATCCAGACGACTCTCTATTTAAAGTAGTTTACTTATGATGTCTCAAAAGCACAACAAAATGGCCAAAGTGAGTTTATTACTTTCTCATTTCTTGCTAAACTTATTGATTCTTAGTCCAAATTTTGCATTTTCTCAAACCAAAAATGATGTGAGAATTGGATCATCACTCATTGCTGGTGATGATAAAACATCTCCATGGATTTCTCCAAATGAAGATTTTGCATTTGGATTCCAACAACTAGGTGATGAAAATCAATTCATAGTATCAATATGGTACAACAAAATACCCGAAAAAACAATAATATGGTATGCAAATGGTGACAATCCATGCCCTAAAGGATCAAGAATCGAGCTTCTTGCTGATCGCGGACTAGTCCTTACTAGTCCACAGCAAGACGAGGCATCGATATCTGATCCTTTGATAGGCATAGTTGCTTATGGTACTATGAAAGATACCGGTAATTTCGTGCTTGTAAACAGGCATTCTGATAGTTTATGGCAAAGTTTCAATCAAACCAAAGACACAATCTTGCCAACTCAAGAATTCAGAGAAGGATTCAAGATTTCATCTCGTCGTTCTGAGACAAGTTTTTCGAAAGGGAGGTTCTTGTTAAGGATGTTTCAAAATGGTAACATTGGAATTGCTAGTTTGAACTTGCCAAGTGAGTATATAAATGAGAACTTTTACTTGATTCGAAGCATCGATCAGTTGAATGCAACGAATTATGTGATGAAGTTCAATGAATCAGGTTCTATTTTGTTGTTGGTGAATAACAGTCAAGAGTTTGTTCTCTCACAAGGTGAGATTGGATCATCAGCACGGTTTTATCATCGTGCTACGCTCAATTATGATGGCGTGTTTGCTCTGTATCAACGTTTGAAAGACTCGAAAAATGATGTATGGTCTACTGTTTGGTCAGTTCCTGATAATATATGTTATAGTTTTCCTTCAGAGAAAGGTAGTGGTGTTTGTGGATATAACAGAATTTGTAGACTAAGTATAGATAAAAGACCAGATTGTCAATGCCCGAGAGCGTTTACACTAGTTGATCCAGAGGATGACTACAGAGGATGTATACCGGACTACGTGCAGGATTGTGGTAACAATCAAGAAGATGCGGGAAGTCAGGTTGAGATGGAAACGATAACAAACATCGATTGGCCTACGAGTGATTATGAGCTACTTCAGCCTTTAGATGAAGAGAAATGTAAGAATGCTTGTTTGAATGATTGCATGTGTGCTGTTTCGATTATTCGTGAGAATAGTTGTTGGAAGAAAAAACTACCACTTTCGAATGGCAGAGTAGATAACAGAGTGAATTCGAAAGCATTCATCAAACGAAAGAAGGGTACTTTTCGAGAAAATACTAACTCCTCAAAGCCTAAAAACAAGAAACAAGAAACTATCATACTTATTGTATCTGTGTTTTTAGGTAGTTCTGTTTTTGTTAACTGTTTGCTTCTTGGAGTACTTTCACTAGGTTTTTTGCTAGTTTATCGTAACAAAAGACTAACATTTGATCGAAATGGAAGTTCTATGGATCAAACGTTGAGGTACTTTTCTTACAAAGATCTATCAAAAGCCACGGAGGGGTTCAAGGAAGAACGTGGACGAGGGGCATTTGGGATTGTCTACAAAGGTGTAGTTGATATTGGTAAGCCTATCGCGGTGGCTGTAAAGAAATTGGATCGGATAGTACAAGACGGGGATAAGGAATTCAAGACTGAAGTTAATGTGATAGGACAAACTCATCACAAGAATTTAGTCCGTTTAATCGGATTTTGTGATGAAGGTCCTCATAGATTGCTTGTATATGAGTTCTTGAACAATGGTTCATTAGCAAGTTTCCTTTTTGGTGATCTAAAATTGACATGGAACCAAAGGACTCAAGTGGCACTTGGGATAGCAAGAGGGCTATTGTATTTGCACGACGAGTGTATCACACAAATCATTCATTGTGACATCAAACCTCAAAACATACTTCTTGATGATCAATATGAACCAAGAATATCGGATTTTGGATTATCAAAGTTGTTGAGGATGGATCAATCGGAGACTCAAACAGCGATAAGAGGGACAAAAGGATACGTTGCTCCTGAATGGTTTCGAAACATGCCAATCACATTGAAAGTAGATGTGTATAGCTTTGGTGTTTTACTCCTTGAGATCATTTGTTGTAGGAGAAATGTGGACTATGAAGTTGGTGAAGACAAGGCAATTTTAACTTATTGGGCTTATGATTGTTACCAACAAGGCACAATGTATCAACTTGTTGAAAATGATTTTGATGCAATGAGTGATATGAAAAAATTAGAAAAATTTCTAATGGTTGCTATTTGGTGTATTCAAGAAGATCCTTCATTGAGACCTACAATGAAAAAGGTTGTCTTAATGCTTGAAGAAATTGTTGAAGTTCCTAGTCCTCCATGCCCAAATCCTTATAGGAGTGAACACTCTCTTGTAGACGCGATATAGTAGAAGATTTCATCAGTCCAGTGCACAACGCATGCTACATTCACACTAGTCTGGCGTGGAGGAAATGCCGCACACTGAGGGGGTGTCATGTTGATGCAAGCATTAACAACTCGAGAACCTGTGACTTATAGGTCATACAAAAACTACCAACTCTTCTGTTGTTTCGAGTCTCTCCTGAAAATTGATTAGCTCTTTCTTTTTTTCTTCTTGTTTGTATTGCTCTAGGGATAATTATTAGTATACTTTGTTGATCATTTTTTGTATACATGTATATTATTATACTATATAAAAAAATCATTTAAAAAATTTATTGATCATTTGATAATTAAACTTATTGAAATCAAATTTAAACATCACATATACAAAACTAGCTCAAAAATCATACATGTTACTAAGATACTTATTCACACCCAAAAATTTAAAAAGCATTGAAATTGAAATGTATCACATATTCTTTAATTGTATGCATTAGCTTCAGTAAATCATAAGACTTTAGTTATAACAATGTATACAGAATGCCATATATAATCAATGTATACTATATATACACTAATTATACATAAATTGTAGCCAGATTTTGTAGAAGATAAAGATTGGAATTATTTTTTAAAATGGGCCTAATGTATAAGTGCAGAATGGCTATTTGTAAAAAGGATAATTTTGTGCTACTATTAGGAAAAATGCACAAGTACCTCTAGTCTATGATCGAAATTCAGAGACACATATTAACTAAACTAAGGTCATATTACCACTTAATATTATTTTTTTTGTAATTTTATAAACCTTTTTGGCTTACGCGGAATATAGATTTTATTTACTTAATCATGATTAATTAAAAAATATTTTTACTTTATTAAATAATATAATTTTATGTAAAATTGACTTGATATAAATATTAAATGCTGGTATGTTTTTATCGAAACGTTCTATCGAACTAATATACACCTACTATTATGTGTTGGAATATAGAGTTCACTTACTTAATCATGATAAATTAAGAAATATTTTTACTTTATTATATAACATAACCATGTAAATTGGCTTGATAATAATATATTAAATGTTGATAAGCTTTTATCAAAATCTTCTATCCGAAAGGGATACCAATAATGGACCATTTGAATATATATTTGTATACCAAAATATATATTTGTATACCAACTACATTTTTTAAAAATAATTTATCTTCAAAACATATTCTTTTAGCTTTTTGTTTTTTTATTGTTCTTTGGTCAGGGTGATGAGTAATATTAAATAAATTAATTTTTAAAATAATATAATAATAAAATCGTTCTTTAATTGAGCTTTAGCTGATATATATATTTTTTAAATTTTAATTGTGCACGCGTAGAGATTTTTAACTTGTAAGAAATTGAACAAATCGACAAGCACCTACATGATAATTTGTGCCCTAAATGTATTATATCACGTCAGACACATACGTCTACGTGTTCAAAATCGGACTTGACATAGTGTTAAAGTTAGATTCATTCGATGTGAACTTCAGATTGCTATAGAGGGTGGCCTAGTGGGTAGAGGTGAAAATAACTCCGATCTATGAATGTATACGTATTAGTTTAAAAAAAAAATCTCACCTTATACGAGTTGAATAATTTTCTTTTGTTTAAGCTAGTATTTATGTGAATTAAATTCAAAATCTAATTTGACAAAAGAATCACTTAATTTTATATATCTAATTATCACGATCATTACTAAATTAATTTTTATTACTCGAATATTATTTGACCTTGTATATGAATATCATAGAAAGTCTATAAGAGGGAAAGAAAAGAGACATTTAGGAACTCGAAAGACTTTAACGTCTTTATGAAGAAAGATTAAAGAAAATGCGAACCTAACTCAAGAGCCTACTTTAAATATATTTTAACAACTCAAATCATATATCGAACCCTAAGTATACTTTTTTCTCCGCAAAGAAATCTTTTTAAATTGAGTTGACCATATTATGTATATTATGGACGGTCCAATAACAAGTCCACAACCGTAACCCACGAGAACCCCCTGCCACCTGATCATTGGTGAATCTTCTTCCTCCTCTTCTTGATCTAGCTCAGATGGAGTTGTCACTTGATCATCAACACCAGTGGCAATCCACGTAACCCATTATTCACTTGGTACGAACTGTTCTCGAAACGAATAAAACTGTTGAGGGGTAATAGGACCTTAATACGGTATTACTGTGTCAATATTTTGATATATCAATAGGTATTTTTTATGTAAAAGGAAGTACTTACTAAAACACTATATTTCAATGTTAATGAAATTGTAACAAATTTTTAAATTTTCTTTATAATTTTTAAGTTTGTTTTTATCATATTAATTATTTTATTAGTAAATAATATAAAGAATACTGTTTATTGATATGAAAATTTAAAATAATATCTATTTTCAGAGATGAATCTTTCCTATGAAGTAGCAATAATGTCCCTATTTTTAATATTACAAAATCAAATTAAAATTCAGAATTAGAAAATAAATTCATACACGACTTTAAATATGAAACCTAATTAAACACAGATCAATAAACTATCAAATATCAAAATCCAAAAAACAAAAAGATTTGAAGAAAAAACATGTCAAATACAGGAGAATTTATTATATTATTTATGAGTTTAAGTAAGTTCAATAACTTTACTCTAATATGATATTTTATTACTATGAAATTACTTATTATATATTAATTTGAAACTATTGTTAGGAAGTTGAAATTCACAAATTTTAAATCTTAAATTCATAGTTGTTATTAATAAAAAGAGTTCACATGGTTGATTAGAGCTCTGGTGGATCAAACAACACCACATATTTGTTAGGTAACATCGATATCAAAAGTACATGGTTCTTGATGGGCTGAGATATTTCAGATCGAAATCCTGATTAAATATACGTAAAATTTATTTGATAAACTTAACGAAGAGATAAATTTTCGTTTCTATTATCAATAATAGAATCGAATAAACATTTAATACTAACTATGCCATTTTTTCTATAGACATCCACCAAATTTATTCTTGGCCTTTAAGAATATAGACAATTTTTCTTTTTCGCAACTTCAAATCAAAATATGTCACAGGTAAAATATTGCAAGAAAAAAAAAACCTTATTATTTATTTTCTTACTATTCTATCTAAACCCTGCATATAAATCTAAACCTATGCAAAGACTTTTTTGCTCAATAATTATTGCTCGAGTATTATCGTACATATAAAAAATAACTGGTTCAAAATAATTATAACTTTTTGAAATTAAGATATAATTGATTATAATTTTTCACTTTTTTTCTTTTTTTACAATAAAACATGAACACAATCAATATGGTGAAAAAGAATGTAGCAACAAATTGAAGTAGATAATAAATAAAAGATAATTTGATCAAATTATCTTTTTAGTTAATTTTCTCAAGAGTCGTATAAAGAAATATGACAAATAAATTGGATTAATTTGGAGGAAATATCTCTATCTTATCACATGATGTCAATAGATAAATGTTGTATGGACCAAAAAGTTACATGCATAACTAATTTGAAACCAAAGAAGTATATGTAGCATCGCTTGACTATACCTATCAAATATTCGAATTTATGAGGTAATTAGTATTACGAGAAATTTAGGTATGTGTAAAATAAAGCTCGATATTACTAATATATTTTTCATTTACGAATGACTAAAACATCTCAATTCCAATTTTCCTAAAATAAAAAAAATTATTTAATATGAAAGTATATAATAATACAAAATATGTTGCTTCCTTGTATGTAGCTTCACTAATCTAATAGTTTTACCTTTACATTAATTTATCCATTCTTCTACCTTTGTGGAAAAAAATATTAACATACTTTTTAACATTACGATCAAAATAAAATATATTTTCAAACATTAATCATAAAAGTACTATTAAAATAAGAAACAAATACTAGTGAGGAAACTCAATCAAGTTACACAATAAAGATTATCAAAAAAAAATTCTTATGTTACACATTTAACTTTTGAGTAACCAACTTTTCAAAATTAAAAAAGAATAAACATAATTTCATTATGCTTTTACAATAAAATTGAAATATTAAAAATCAATGAATAATGCATAATATATTTGACAAAACTCAAAATTTAAATACCTACAAGTGAAGGAAATATATATATATAAAGAAAGTTATGTACCCTTTTTTTTGTTCCTCATTGCACCATGCATAAGAAAAAGAAAAAAAAAATACATAATATTTGCATTTCTCCTTTAATAGTTTCTTGAGAAATAATTATACATTTTTGAAACTAAACCAAAATTAATAATATAAGATTTATCATAAAAAGTAAATAATGAATGACAAATTTTATATTGTAGCTAATAATTTTGTAGGTAAATTCATATTTGTTGTGGAGTATGTAACATGGGAAAGGAAATTCGCAGCAAGCTCAAATATTTAATATCGTTCCGTCTCATTGTATGTGGCAATATTTGATCGGAGTAAGCTCAAATTTTTAATAATCCTTCCATTTTATGTGGCGATATTTAATCGGAAACGGAGTTTAAGAAATAAATGAAGACTTTGAAATGTTTATCAAATTGTCCTTCAAAAACTCAAAAAGTAGACTTACTTTTCTCTCTCCTCATAAATATATTGGAGTACTGTCTTTAAAATTAAATGGAATCAATAACGGCAAAAGATGAATTGTACGTTTAATACTTACCATATAAGAAAAAATGACATTCTTTTCGAAATTGACCAAAAAAAAAAATAAATAATTTCACATAAAATGAGACGGAGAGAATATTATTTCAATTACATGCGTGTATGGGTTGTGTATGGGTTGTGAAGAAAGTAGACATGTGAAAAGTATGGACAAAAAAAGTTAGTCTATATAACTATTGTTAGACCCCAACCTAACTATAGAAATATTTTACTTAGCAATAGTACACTTGGATCTATCTAAGAATCAAGTGTGTTGTGTTGGAAGCTTGAATTATTTTTGTTACAAGTAATTAAATATAACCATTAATTATCGATAAATAGTAATAGTAATACTAATAGTAATAGTAGTATTTACAGTAATAATAATAGTAGTAATAGTATAGCAGTAGCAGTAGCAGTAACAGTAGCAATAATAATAACAACAACAACAACAACAATAACAATAATAATAATAATAATTAAAAAAAGTGCAATAACAATAACAATAACAATAATAATAATAATAACAATTAAAATTTTGCAGCTAATTCATCGCTAATTATAAAATTTATTCATCACTAAAATCTAATTTTTTTAATGATAGGTTTGTTAGTATCCGTTGTATATAATACTAGTCATAACTTTGTAGTTCTTTGATTTTTATTATATATTGTGTTTCTGTTATCACATTATTTTATTATTGTTATTGGATTTTTCTAATAGAATTATATGTATGTTAACATTACTATATATATATATAATTTAATAAAAACTCAATATGTTCTTTACACTTTTTAAAAAAAATAAATGTATATTATTTAATTTTTAGTAGTTATTTTTATTTTGATATGATTTCAGAGACCTCTCTTCAGGTTTGGCTCTAAAACACTCACCTCCTCTGTGGTTTACGATATCTACCTCCCTTATTTTCATTTTCTTGTAATCATTCTATAAACCTATTTAAAATAAATATAATTTAATTTAGATTTGACAACTAACCCTTCTATATGCAAGATTAGATCTAATTTTCAATAATATATCTATATTCGTTAGATCATGTTTTTTCTTTGCTCGTGAAAATGTTTAACTAGAACAAAATCCAATCGTTCTTACCAAATTTCTCTGTTGGGGAGTTCTTTTTATCTTCTATTTGAAGAAATTATTGCTGGACAACGATGTATTTTTGTGGAGAAAAAATCTAGGTGAATTGGTAAAGGTGAAATGAAGATGAAGAGTTAATATTTAGTGAAAATTGTGGGCCAGCTTGAATGAAAACTTTGATATTTGTTTGATAAAAAAACACGTATTAATGCTGATTTATTTTTAAAATATTTGATAACTGAGTAATTTTTTTTATATATAATATTTATTAATATAACAAAATAAATATAACGTTGGGTAAAATTATCAAATCTAAATTAATTTATATTTATTTTAAATAGATTTAAAGAATGACTATAAGAAAGTAGAAATAACGAAGATAGACATAATATCATAAACCAAGGAAAATGAGTATTATAGAGCGAAATCGAATGAAAGTCTCTAAAATTATCCCTTTTATTTTATACATTAAAAAAAATCTGAAAATAGTTAAAGAGATCTCAATTTAGCTTTAACACATTAAGAAAATTATTTATTATCCACCAAGTGAAAAATATTTCTAGGACGCAATTTATTGTCTCCTTAAGGCAAAATTATTTTATTAAAAAAGCTATTAATTAATAGGTATAAATAGTAATTTAGATTACAACAACTCTTAAGATAAAGAATTCTGAAATCATAAGCTGTTTTTTTCCTGTCAATTTATGATTGCTATATATTGTATTTATTCAATTTTAAGTGTCACAACTTTTGACAACATTTTTATTTTTCAACATATATACCTCAATAATATAAGTTTTCTGCGAATTTTCAGACTAATCCCAAAGAAAAAATTCTCATGTAATTCACACTTATTTTTATAAAAATCCATTATAAATATGCATACATATTTATAAATTGTGAAACTCAGTAATTAAAACGAGCGATTAATTTGATATAAGTTCAGAACTCATAAACTTTAAATTCCGATTCAGCGTTCGATAATATCTTGAAAAAAATTCTACATGCCCAAAACAATTCACACACATAGGTACCTAAGCAAAACTTCATCATCTATATAAAGAGAACTCCTTAAGAGACCAAAATGCAAACCAAACCATATATCAATTAAAGTTTGAAATAATAAAAATGTTGAAGCCTCAATTTCAACAATCTACAAAAACCCTAATTCCATCTTGGAATACTAATACATTATTCTTAGCCTCTTTTCCCATAAATATTTTAAATAAAAACTTTATACTTAAAAAAAAGAATAATTTTAGGGTTCATCATAATTATAATGGTGCAAATACCATTAAGGCTGTGCTTAATTCTACTCAAAAATCCATAGGTGTTAAAGCTGTGGTGACTGTCCAAAAACAAGTTAATTTAAATTTATTAAGAGGACTTGATGGTATTGGTGATTTACTTGGTAAATCACTAATTTTATGGATTGTTGCTGCTGAGCTTGATCATAGTAAGTATATTTTATTCACTCATATATTAATTTTCGTTCGTAAATAAAAGTCCGTTCTCTCTCTTTTTACGTGCATTGGTCAGGGTCAAAGCAGTGACGAATCGAGGAATTTTGTTAATAGTAATGTTTAATGTCTAATCATATATATGGTAATATATTCATGGGAAAAGGATCTGATATATGAGCTACTTTTATAACGAGGGGTATATCAGCTCCAAATGACAAAGTTGAGGGGTATATCAGACCCTTTTCCCTATATTCATTATAATTTTTTAATAATGAAGATTGTTAAACTGGTTATTCTTCGCATAAATCATGTCAAACCAAGATCAATCAATATCCGAACGGAATTGATTCAAATGGTGCGAAATGAAATTATAGGATAGATATGAGTATTTCAAAGTAGAAATAGTATTTGATAGGATTCGATAGCAATAAACAAAATTAATAGAATTATATACTAGAACTGAATCACTATGCGAATCGGAACTAATGATTGATTTATTCAAACATTCAAGATTCTATTAATAAATTTATTGTACATTTGTAAAATGTGCATTTATGAAATTTATTTAGTTAGTAGGAGTAGTATTATATGTTGTTTGAGTTCTTCAAAATGCTAGTGTGGATTCTTTAAATTTGAAGTTTTTATAACATAACTAAACTCGTATATGTGTAATTAAATAACAATATGCTTTTAATTAGTTTTTCGATATTGAAAAATCAATATATATATATATATATATATATACTGTCATCTATGTAAGTTGAATGTTTAAATAGAATTTATCGATAAATTAGGAAAAAATTATTAAATATATTATTAAACCCAGTAGAATGAGTCACATCACATGGAAAAAAAGTGATGAAAAAGGTATTTGGTTTAAACATTTATAATTTTTAAATTATTATGAGATTTGTTATTTTATGCAAATGAGTTAAAGATAGTTTTTTTTTTGTCAAGGTAGAAAATTGTAGGCAATATTAAATTTTTGTGACTTTTTAACTAGCTAGAGAAGAATAATTTTATTGTCATATATGCTAAATTTTCACTTGAATTATTTGAGCGATAAACTCTATAAAAGTTTTTTTTTCAGCTATATTTTTGAACTTTTATAGGATTTTCGATTTCATTTAAAAAATCAAGTTAAATATTAAAAAAATTTGAAAAGTAAATTGTTGTTAATTTTGAGGTGTGATTTTTCACTGCGGAGATCTTTGATCGCACAATGTATTTTTTGTTAATTATTTTGAATAAACTTTAAACTTAACATACATTTAATGTATTTAAATTGTTCAAATATCTGAAGCTTATTACAAAAAAAATTTAGTTCAAATGATAAATCGACGAATTATCTTATTTTTTTTTTAAAAAAAGAATTAAAATAAACCAACATAGCAAACCAAACATGGAGAAAAAAATATTACTTTGTGAAATCATCAAGTTTCACTAAAATGAAATTTGGAAAATTAAAAAGAACATTTATAACCACTTCATTATATAATTAAAAAGGGCATCAAATTACAAATAGAAAATTAGGAAAAGAGATAAGTTATCCTTTCATTTTCTATGGATAAAATAAAATCTCACAAGTAATATATGTGGTGGTTTAATTTATCATTGATATGGTATAAAATTTCTCTGTTTTAATTTAAGATTTTGAATTTGCGTGCGTGCAAATAAAAAAATTCTCTTAAAAGGGATATTTACATACACAAATGAGACTTATAATATATAAATTTATATTTAATCGAATTTAAGAATATGTACTGAGTACACTAAATATAAAATCCAAAAAAAAAAAATATAACTTATCAAAGGAAGCAAATTTAACTTTGACAAGTTTTTTCTTTTAAAAATTGAAAACAATATAAAGTTTAAAGTCAATATTTCAGCTCCCCCCCCCCCCCCCCTCCTTTTTTTTTCGCAACTTTCATATATCGCAATCATTATATTTTTTTTCTACTAATTAGTTTCTTCCTTCATATTTCATTTAATTTAAAATTTTTAAAATATTATTAATATTTTTTTTTGTAAATTCAATTTTTTTGAAAGAGACTGGACTTGAAAAGCCAAGTATTAGGTCATATGCACATCGTGGACTAGATGTGGATGGTGACACATATTATGAGGCTGTTTTTGAAATTCCTGAAGACTTTGGGGAGGTTGGTGCAATTTTAGTAGAAAATGAGCACCACAAGGAAATGTATGTGAAAAATATTGTAATTGACGGTTTTGTCCATGGCAAAGTTGAAATTACATGCAACTCTTGGGTTCATTCCAAATTTGCTAATCCTGATAAAAGGATTTTCTTCACAAATAAGGTTTGATATAATTTCTTCTTTTTCCCTATTTCTTTTTATTATTTACGATAATCAGAGATATTAGATAGGATTTCTTCGTTCAGAATAAAACATGTGTAGTTGATTGATTAGAATAGATGAATAATGTACTCGCCTTTATGTGATTCCAAACATTTATCGTATGCCGTTCAGATAGTCAAATTGTGGAACAATCGAAATAACACTGAATAGATTTTTAAAAAATGGAAATAGTCGAATTTTTGTTAGGGACATATTGTGGTCCATTTTCCAAAAAAAAAAAGGAAGAAAAATACTCTCCTCTCATTTATTAAGAAAAGAAAAACATAATAGTACAACAATTTTGGGGCTTGTGGTCCTTTATATTTGCTTAACTTGTTATATATATAATGTTAGATTTTTCGAAAATTATTGTCTAGTGATATATAAATTTTGAAAAAGAAAAGAATAAAAATGATATTGAATTGTGAAAAAACTTTTTGATAAATAGTGGTAGTAAGAATTATGAAATTAGCTCATGAAAACATGACCTGCTTAGGTCATAGTAAAGAAAAGAAGTTATATTTTGTTATTAAACAAATTACACGAAAGATACTAGGAAATATACAAGGTAAGAGTTGAATGAGTTGGATTATTACCTATGAATTTAGTAATTCGATTCGATTCGATTCATTCCATCTTAATTCAAATAACCCTTGTATAGGTCAACTAATCCCCCCACCTCGACCCCCACCCCAACCCCCAACTCGTTCAAATTTAGTATAACTCGCTTCTTTGACACTCTTAGATGTACAATAGTGAGATTTGAACTGATAACTCTGGCTATTATAATACTATGTTGAAGTATGCTACGACTATTCTTCAAAATGTTAACGTTATTTTATTCATTTACTTAATTATATCGTCAAATTTTGCAGTCATATTTACCATCTCAAACCCCAAGTGGAGTAATTAGGTTAAGAGAGGAAGAACTCGTGACATTAAGAGGTGATGGAGTTGGAGAAAGAAAAGTATTTGAGAGGATTTATGATTATGATGTTTATAATGATCTCGGAGAAGTCGATAGTAATAATGATGATGCTAAAAGACCAATACTTGGTGGAAAAAAATTACCATATCCTAGAAGGTGTAGAACCGGTCGACAAAGAAGTAAAAAAGGTATATTATTTATGTCTCGTGTTTAAACTTTTGAAAATATATAATAATGTGAGTTAATCAATTTTAGATATTAAATAATTATATATGAAAAGTAAATTTATAATTTATCTACACAGTTTTGAGAAAATATACCACAAGTACTTCTCTATAATAAATCAATAAAAAGTCGTAAATTGGTCAATCATAATTTATAATATTTCAGTTTATAAGCATTTTAAGTTTGACCAAGGCTTTTATTATTTTGACCTAAAGAAAACTATTTAGCCTAGAGTTTTTGGAATGAGAAATTGAAATAAATAATTATCCACCAAATAATTCATTTTAGATATGTAATAGTGTAAGTATTTTTAATATATTTAACTATGTGAATTATATTTATTTTTGAACGATCGACCAGATATGTGTAACTTCTACAAAAAATTTCAAAAATGAAATTACTAACTCCCTCTATATTTTATTTTTTCCATTCATCACCCTTTACCAATTTTATAATATATCTTTTTGTTAAGTCATTTTACCAAATATACCAATTGCTTAATGCATGTCAATTAATTCATTAAAAATAATTTCTTTCATTTCTATCCAAACACATAAGTCAATAAAAAATAAATTTCTATAGTTTATATTATTTTTTAACATCTGACAATTATCAACAACTTTTAATCAGCTAATCAAAATTTAACATGTCATAGAAACTTATGTTAAACTTATTCTTTTATACTGTTAATATATAGAAGTTAAACTCGTATTAAATTGTAATTATTATTTTTTGCATGCATGTAGATCCATTATATGAAACAAGGAGTACCTTTGTGTATGTACCAAGAGATGAAGCATTTTCAGCAGTGAAGAGTTTAACATTCTCCGGCAACACCGTTTACTCCGCCCTACACGCGGTGGTGCCGGCATTGGAATCAGTCGTATCCGATCCCGACCTAGGGTTTCCACATTTTCCGGCCATTGACTCGCTTTTCAATGTGGGTGTCGATCTTTCAGGACTTAGTGATAAAAAAAGTAGCCTTTTTAACATCGTACCAAGGCTTATTAAGTCTATTTCTGAAACCGGAAAAGATGTCTTGCTCTTTGAATCCCCTCAATTGGTCCAAAGTAAGTATCGAAAAACCTCTTGTATAAATTAACTATGTTGCTTAGAATATTCAAAAATGTTAACAGGTGCGTTTTTCTTTTATATTGTTGGATCAACATTTATTTTCATTTGATGATATCATGCAGAGTTCGAGCTTAAAGAGTGAAAAATGTTAACCAAAATTTCAAAACGGTATATGAATTTATAGTAACAAAAATAAA
This sequence comes from Solanum lycopersicum, assembly GCF_036512215.1. Taxonomy (NCBI): domain Eukaryota; kingdom Viridiplantae; phylum Streptophyta; class Magnoliopsida; order Solanales; family Solanaceae; genus Solanum; species Solanum lycopersicum. The sequence continues at coordinate 1,473,479 of NC_090800.1, forward strand.
AATTATATACCGTTTTGAAATTTTTGTTAACATTTTTTCACCCTTTAGGCTCCGGACTCATATCATGCATCTAGCACTTTAAAGAATTTTTTTACCAAAACAAGCCATCATATAAAGCAATTTACAAAATAATACATTTTTTCAAAATTTTACAAAATTAATAAACGTATTTCACAGTAACCTTTTAGGAGCAAAATGTTATTGTGAATAGTGTATATGTCAACTTTTTAAAAATAAAATATACCCTAAAAAGTTACTGTGAAATACGTTTATACTAGTTTTGTAAAATTTTTAAAAAATGTATTATTTTGATAAATTGCTTTATATAATGACTTAGTTTGGTCAAAACCTTCACTTTTAAAGATTAAAAAAAAATACAAAATATTTTACTAGAAACCTATACTTTGTCCATATCTTTCAAAAAAAAAAATACCATTAAAAAATAATTTTACTAGAAACTCCAAAAATGTTATTATTCATGTATTTAAAAAACACACCACGTATTTCAATAATAAGACATAAGTGTGACAATATTTTTGAAAATTACTCGTACGATTTAATATTTTGTGTTTTTTTTTTCTCTTTTAATATTCATGGCAGGGGACAAATTTTCTTGGTTTAGAGATGTGGAATTTGCTAGACAAACCTTAGCTGGTTTGAATCCATATAGTATCCGATTGGTTACGGTATGTTATTCCGATAAAAAAATTATTCGTATCAGATATTTATGTTATTCCGATAAAAAAATTATTCGTATCAGATATTTATATCGACTCATATAGTGTATAGGTCACTATAACTTAATAGATATCTATTTTGAGTTCACTTATGTTAATAAAAGGAATATTAGTATTGGGAACATAATATGATTTCAAATATCATATGCTTAATTATTATTAATAGACTTTATCATAAATATCATAAAAATAAAATAGAATTAGCTATAAACTTTATTACTAATTATAAAATTTTATCTGTCGCTAACTCGTTACGAAATACAGGAATGGCCATTGAGGAGCAATCTAGACCCTAAGGTGTATGGACCTCCAGAATCAGAAATCACAAAAGAGCTTATTGAGAATGAAATTGGAAACAATATGACTGTTGAACAGGTATATATATATATATAAATTGTTTATTTATTTATTTTCAATTATGAGAAAAAAAATATTTTTTTGATTTGTTTGTGGACAAACGATATCTAGTGTGGCCAATTGTTTGATCTTTTTTATTTGGGCAATATGCACAAGTACCCCTAAACTATGACTGAAATCCCAGAGACACACCTTAACTAAACAAAAGTTCTATTTCCCTCCTGAACTTATTTTTTTTGTTATTTTATACGGCTTTTGTCTTAAGTGGCACACTCCGTGACTCCAAGCAATTCAAGCGCGTGGGAGATATCTGAATGTCATGTAAGTCAAAAACTTGCACAAAATTACAAAAAAAAAAGTTCAAGTGATATAGGACCTTAGTTTAGTTAAAATCTGAAATTTCGATCATAGTCTATGAGGTACTTGTCCATTTTCCCTTTGCGAAAATGAACTTTATTGAGTTATAATATACATATGTATTTATATATACAGGCCGTTCAACAAAAGAAGTTGTTCATCCTCGATTATCATGATTTGTTATTGCCATATGTGAACAAAGTGAATGAACTCAAAGGGTCTGTATTATATGGATCAAGAACTATATTCTTCTTGACTCCTCATGGCACATTGAAACCTTTGGCCATTGAGCTAACTAGGCCACCAATAGATGATAAACCTCAATGGAAGGAAGTTTATTCCCCAAATAATTGGAATGCCACTGGGGCTTGGCTATGGAAATTGGCTAAAGCTCATGTTCTTTCTCATGACTCCGGATATCATCAACTAGTCAGTCACTGGTACGTTATTACGTCACCTAAAAGATATTTACATATAAGTCTCCTTAAGTTATTATATTTATTTTTAGACTGTTATAACAAGTAAAAAGTGATTTATAATGTCGGTGCATATAACTTGAACTCTTTGCTAACAATGACAACTTTTAGCAGTAATAAATATACACATTAACAAAGAGTCATATGTCATTGAATCACTACATCAAAAATGATTATTAGCGGTAATTAATTCTTAATTGCTGCTAACCTTGACCGACATTGGTTCTAATGACATCTAACTAATGTCTGTCTCTATAGACTCTAGGGGCCTTTACGAAGAATGATAAAACTATTGCCACTAAAGATCATTTTAATGTAGTTACTCTTCACATTAGTACTCTATCACGATGTCAACGCAAAAAAATTTTTTTACACTATCAAGTCGCCTAAAAGATATTACGTATAGATAAGTCTTCTTAAGGCATGACATATATAATCTTGAAAATAAGACAATACCTTTTACAACAAGGAAAGGTTGACTTGATAATGTAAAAATTTCTTAAACTGACGCACGGTGCATATAACTTAAACTCTTTTCTTAGTAATTATGACTAATTATTTTATTTTGAACAAAATTTTGCAGGCTAAGAACTCATTGTTGTACAGAACCATACATTATTGCAACAAATAGACAATTAAGTGCAATGCATCCAATATATAGATTGTTGCATCCTCATTTCAGATACACAATGGAGATAAATGCCTTAGCTAGAGAAGCACTTATTAATGCTAATGGTATCATTGAGAGTTCATTTTTCCCAGGCAAGTATTCAGTTGAGTTGAGTTCTATTGCCTATGGTGCTGAATGGAGATTTGACCAAGAGGCACTCCCACAAAACCTTATTAGTAGGTAATAATTCACTAATCTTCTATTACTCTAATTCGATTCGGTTTTTGATATCTATTTTGGGACCCTACTAACCTAAATTGATTGTGACTTGATTCACAAAAGGGTAGATCTCGAGACACGTGGGGTGTTTTAGGGTTAGAAAATCCTATATTGAAAGTAAAATGCTCCCAACCAAAGGTGATTCCGTTTGCAGATGTTGAACTTGAGACCTCTAATTATTAAGTTTATTTTTTATTGGGGTGAAAAGACAAATAACCAATCTTTTCTATAATGTATTCACAAGTAACTTCTTTACCCTAGCAAACCTTGATTTTCTAAATCATGGTTTCTACATTGGTATAACACAAACAGAAGATTCAACATTTACTATATATACATAAAAATTATTTTGACCTTATATATAATATAATTTTTCGACGAAAAGGACTCAACATTTACTATATATACATAAAAATTATTTTGACCTTATATATAATATAATTTTTCGACGAAAAGGACTGAGACAGGACCTTGTGCCCCTACTTCTACTAATATGTTATTTTGTGTAAAATTTATAGGGGATTGGCAGAGGAAGATCCAAATGAACCACATGGCTTGAAACTAGCAATAGAAGATTACCCTTTTGCTAATGATGGTTTAGTACTTTGGGACATACTTAAACAATGGGTAACAAATTATGTAAACCATTATTATCCACAAACAAATCTCATTGAATCTGATAAAGAACTCCAAGCTTGGTGGTCAGAGATTAAAAATGTTGGACATGGTGACAAGAAAGATGAGCCATGGTGGCCAGAGTTAAAAACTCCAAATGACTTAATTGGTATTATCACAACAATAGTTTGGGTAACTTCTGGCCATCATGCAGCTGTTAACTTTGGCCAATATAGCTATGGAGGTACACACACCTTACCTTTTTTCTTTTCTTTGCATCATTTTACAATTTGGCCAAAATAACATACGCAGTATCAGTATGATCTCACTAGTGGAGTCTAGAAAAACAACATGGTTTAGCTAGGTCAAAATTTTTGTTTATGTATATATACTATAATGTCCTTTAACTTGGTTTCAATTGACTTCTACGCTCTCCGATTTTGATTGTGGTCAAGCAAACACTTATACTCGTATATAATTGAACAACTAGACACATTCGTCTTAAGTGACATACTACATGACAATTTTGGTTCCTATGTGGCTTCTGACATGTGTTGTGCCACGTAAAACGTGTGTGACTACTTGTACACATTCAAAATTAGAGGGCATAGATACTAGTTGAAGTCAATATGTATTATGCCCTTTTTCTATTGTGACAATTGATACTCCTTAGTAAAACTTCTGGCTCTGTTACTAGAGAAGGTAGGGCGTATTATACAGACCTTGTTTGTGTGAGCTAGGTCGATAGGTTGTTTTCGATAGCCGCACGCTCGGCCCTCATCATACTAACTATTCTATTGCATATGTAGGCTACTTTCCAAATAGGCCAACAACTGCTAGGTCAAAAATGCCAACTGAGGATCCAACAGCTGAGGAATGGGAGTGGTTCTTGAATAAACCTGAGGAGGCACTACTAAGATGCTTCCCTTCACAAATTCAAGCAACAAAAGTGATGACAATTTTGGATGTCTTATCAAACCATTCACCAGATGAAGAATATATTGGTGAAAAGATTGAGCCTTATTGGGCTGAGGATCCCGTGATTAACGCGGCGTTCGAGGTGTTTTCGGGGAAATTGAAAGAGCTTGAAGGGATTATTGATGCTAGAAATAATGATAGTAAGTTGAATAATAGAAATGGAGCTGGAGTTATGCCTTATGAATTGTTGAAACCTTATTCTGAACCTGGAGTTACTGGAAAAGGTGTACCTTATAGTATTTCAATTTGATTTTTTTGTGTGTGTAAAAGACATAAATTTTGTAATAAAGTTTCATGTGTAATAAAAATGATGCAATGCATCATGTGTGCTAGCTCTTTTTGCTTTTGCAAATGCTCGTTGATGTTGATACAAATTAGTCGTGTTTGATCAGTAATAGATAGCCGAAGGGAATTCGACATTTACTATATAATACATATAAACTTATTTTAACCATGTATAAATAATATAATTTTCTGTCGAAGGAGGTTCAATGCAATGTAGCTCCGCCCCTGGTTTGATGTTAACCTGAACCCAAGTACATTGAACTAGAGATATCGGGTAACTCTGTCATCCGAGATTTAAATGAGAAGAGTTGAAGGTTCTTTCTCCAACTCTTCATGACTCGGAAAAAAATATATTTTCAAACTCTGTAACTCAGATTTTTATGTTTCCGAACTTAAAAGTAGAGTGTTGTATGTTTGTGTTATGATGTCTATGTGAAAGAGTTGAGTGCAATACAATGTCTTTAGCGATGAAACATATCGTCTGATTGATTCAAAGATTCAACATTATGTCCGACTTTTGTTTATCAGTCGAATTTATATCTACATGCCAGAGACAAATGAAAGCAAACTATGATTTGAGTCTGAAAGGAAGAAAAGTCATGTCTTTATTCAAAGGATAACAAATACATTACGAAAACATCACAGACGAATGAAAGATAAAGGATTTAATCTGCATCTTCAAAAACTTTGTCGACATGAATCCTGCAATAAGAATTAAAGGTAAGAGCTTTTGAGGATGAAAATACATTGATATATAAAAAGTTGAATGCCTGGAGGTATAGCTACTCACTAATATCTTTTCTTGTGCTTTTTCATTCTCGTAGTAATTATGTGTTCCAACTTTAAATCCATCCTCGAAAACCATGCTGGATATTGAGTTGACCACATTATGTATATTACGGACAGTCCAATAACAAGTCCACAACCGTAACCCACGAGAACCCCCTGCCAACTGATCATTGGTGAATCTTCTTCCTCCTCTTCTTGATCTAGCTCTGCTGGAGTTGTCACTTGATCATCAACACCACAAAGTTTTGAGAGTGGAAATCCGCGTAACCCATCATTCCCTTGGTACGAAGTGTTCCCAAACGAATCAAATTGTTTTCCTTTGGGGATGCATCCAACAAGATGATTGTGAGAGAGATTTAAGACTTCAAGGAATGTGAGGGATGCAAGCTGCTGCGGAATTTCTCCGCTGATTCTATTAGATGAGAGATCCAATGATTCGAGTACTGATAAATTTTGAAATGATGCCGGTATATGACCTTCCAAGGCATTGCGAGATAAGTTCAACGTACGAAGTCCAACAAGATCTCCAATAATGCTTGGAATATGACCTTCAAATCTATTCTTTGAGAGATTGATAATCATGTTAGAATCCAAAATTCTAACAGAATCATAATCTTGTCCCTTTGTTGTAATTGTCGTCAAATAAACATAATAAATCTCATATTGATCAGAAATATACTCTGGGAATCTTGTATTCTCATCAATTTTCTTCATGGTTTGCAAATTCCCCAAAATTCTTTCGGGTAAATTCCCACTAAATCCATTAGATGATAGATCAAGAATTTGAAGACGCATAAACAGGTTTGTACTCCCTGAAGATTTGATGGGACCATGCAACTTATTTGATCTCAAGCTTAAAATCTTCAATTGAGATAGGTATCCCAACCAGTTTGGAAATGTGTCATTCAACTGATTGTTACCTAGATCAAGTAGTTTCAAATACTTGCAATTGATCAAAGATCGTGGGACTTTCCCCGTTAGCTTATTCCCGTGCAAGCTAATGGCCTTGAAAGAGTTTCCAATACTAAAAGTTGTATTGATTGTCCCACTAAGTCTGTTGTTGCTCAAATCCAAATCCAAAAGGTATTCGTTCCTCTCACCCACGCATTGTGGGATTGTTCCCTCCAAATTGTTACTACCCAAGTCTAACACCATCAATGTTTTCAGATTGCAGATAGATGATGAAATATATCCACTGATATTATTGTGTGAAAGGAGAAGGAATTGTAGGCTCTCCTGGTTTAGGAGTGAATTCGGAATAGGACCTTCCAGCTGATTTTGTTTTAGAGTAACGGTACTTAATGTTTTGGACTTGAACTCTTGAATTTTTCCACTGAAAGTGTTATTGCTCAAGTCTAACACAACCAGTGAAGGAAGGGAGAATATCCAGGAAGGTATACTCCCATTCAAGTGGTTTGATGACAAGAAGAGCCATCCTAGGTTTTGAAGTCCGCTTACGTTGGATGGAATTGGACCAGTAAGGTAATTGGACGAAAAATATAATATTTCAAGCTGGGTCCAGCTTCTGTTAAAGGATAAGAACTCAAGTCCACCATGTAAGTTGTTATTTCCAAGTGATAACCTCTTGAGCTTTTCAAATCTCGTGAGCTGGGGAATTGGTCCTTCAAGATGGTTATCACCAAGGAACAAACTCTCTATGTTGGTGAGATTCCATAGAGGTTTAGGAATATGCCCTGACAGATTACAACGACCCATGTACAACGCATGAAGTGAAGTTAGATGGCTAAATGATTCAGGTATCCTATCAGCAATGTTCACACTATGGACATATAACTTCATGAGTGATGCACTGCTATTCCATTTGGTTGTGGGAAACCTAACTGTGAGCTGGGGATTATATGATAAATGAAGGAATTCTAAGTCGGAAAGGTGGAAAACTCTTTCAGGCAATACCCCACGTAACTCTGTGTATGGAAGCCATAGATTTGTTAAATGAGAGGAGAAATTGGAAGGAATAGTGGAAGAGATGTTGACCGAGTCAAGGTTGAGCTCTCTTAATTGGGTCAAGTTCTTAAGGAGCAGTTCAAAATTGTGAGGCCCTAGACTAAGCTCATTTAGATCATGGATACGAAGAACGTGTAGTTTAGAAAGATGAGAGATTTCAGAAGGGATTACACCCGTAAAATTAGAATCCGACAAATCGAGATGCGTCAAATCTGAAAACTCACCAAATTTAGGTGAAATGAGCGATCCAGTGAAATCATTAAAAGACAAATCAAGCCTTTTTAGATTGGAGAGTTGAAAGAGGCTACTATTGGAATGAAACTTGCCTTGAAGTTGGCTGCACCGGAGATCAAGCTCAACCACTTGTCCTGTCGTCTCGTCACAATGAATGCCATCCCATGAGCAACAATCTGTACTCTTGTTCCAGAAAAGAGTTCTTGGATATGACTGCATCCTTTGGTCTGTATAGTCGTAACAATAATCAGAAGCATTAGGATTAACGGTAAACATGTTCTTGAATTCTAGAAGATCAAGTTTTAACAGCATGAAAAACACAAGTTTTACACAACCCATTTCTGCACTAAAAATGATCAAAACTAATTAAGAGATGTTTGCTTTGTGTGTCTATTCAATAATTTAGATGAGGTATATATAGCACAAATCACGCAAATAAACATTTACTACTAGCTACCTCACATAGTGTGCCACCTCGAGCTAATTTTCGACGAGAATTGACCTGCTGATGGAAGACGGAGCAGGAGTCCAGTTTGGTCTAACAATGTCCGCGTTATCACTAGTTTGGTCCAATAATGTAACCATCCAAATAGGTCACCATCCAAAGACTATATAATTTAAATTTTTCTTAGTTTGTGTATAGAATGGGGAAAAACCTTTAAAGTTGAAAATTCAATAAGTCTGATTAATCAAAAAAGACAGCTATCATAGTAAGCGTAATATTTGGTTCATAAACCTTTAGAGTTGAAAATTCAATAAATTTGTACGAAGCATCGGAATGACAAACCCTAAGTTGAGTATAATATATGCAACATACTCTAAAAAAAACTCGTGACAATATATTATTCGGGTCACTATTGTTTGGGGCTGAAGCGTAGTTTGTTGTTGTTGTATAACAGTGATGCTCAGGTCAGCTTGTCTTCTAATATAATTCAATTGGTACCGTCTACCTTCCACCAATAGAGAGATCGGATAACTCTTTCATCCGAGACTTATATGGGAAGAGTTCTTCCAGTGTCATCTATGCTAGGATTCTAAATATCGACAGTCAAAAAATGCTATTATGATATTTGTTGTTAATGGGAATATTGCCATAGGGTCATTTTCAGTCAATCACAAGTGAATATGGAAAACTACGAATAGTTCAATTCAAATGAAAGCAACAACACAAAGTTCCACGACTTGTACATAACACATGCATCTCACAAAAAATATCGTTGTTTTAATCTCTTAACATTTCACAAAAAATATCGTTGTTACATTTCCCTCTTTTTAGTTGAGAGAATTGACCTGTTGATGGAAGATAGTGCAGGAGTCCAGACATGGCATGTTCTTCATAGTTTGGTCTAAAAATTTACTACTAGTTACCTATTCATTCAACGGAAAATATTCTGAGTTAATAGTTTGGTCTAAAAATGTTCGTGTTGTCAATAGTCTGGTCCAAAATATTCATACATCTAATAGTTTGGTCCAATAATGCCCCTATTGATCCAAATATGCAAAGACTATGTAATTTTTATTTTTCTTAGTTGGTGTATAGAATGGGGCAAAGACATTTAAAGTTGAAAATTCAAAAAGTTTGATTAATCATAAGAGGAAGCTATCATAGTAAGAGTAATATTTGGTTCATAAACTTTGAGAAAAGACATTTCAAATCAAAATTCCAAAAACAAATTGATTGGTTGGTGCATAGATCTTGACTTCCAAGTCAAGTTCAAATTATAGCCAAGGAAAATTAAAAAAAAAAAAAACAAATGCGATGACCATCGTTATTTCACTCGTAGTTAACCGAAATCTGTCGCTAAATAGAATTAACGATGAATTTTGTTGTTCAACTACCAAATTTATCCGTCAATTTACTAAATCCAATTTGATTTTAGTAGTGATGGTTAGAACTAATATTGTTACAAAGGGCATTTACAAAACAAGAAATACACATTCGAGACGTCCATGACGGACGGATCATAGCCCCTGTAAAAGACGAATACGTTATATGTTACACTCTAGGCGAATCTTACATCGAAATGGGAGAAGAAGGTTAGGGATCTTGTAAGACTGAGTTCAGAAGAGGCACCGAGGCTCAAAGATAACAGACAATACCGTAACAGTTGGATTAGTAGGATTACAACAATTATCTTGCATTATTATATATACTTCTTTTAATTGCATCTTATTACAAAATTCACAAATATTATTTTTTTTTAAAAAAAATCAAATGGAAATGCTATAAGGTACACCTTTTCCAGTAATTCCAGGTTCAGAAAATGGTTTCAATAATTCATAAGGCATAACTCCAGCTCCATTTCTATTCTTCAAATTACAATCAGCATTTCTGGCATCAATTATCCCTTCAAGCTCCTTCAATTTCCCCGAAAATACCTCGAACGCCGCGTTAATTACGGGTTCATCTTTCCAAAAAGGTTCAATATTTGTGCCAATATACTCTTCATCTGGAGAATGGTTTGATAAAACATCCAAAACTGCTATTACTTTTGTTGCTTGAAGTTGTGAAGGGAAGCATTTTAATAATGCCTCCTCAGGTTTGTTCAAAAAATCCTCCCATTCTTCATCTGTTGGATCTTCAGTTGGCATTTTTGACCTAGCAATTGTTGGCCTATTTGGAAAATAGCCTACATATTCGATAAACCGTAAGTACAATCAATCGTCTATCAGGAACAATCTCTCTACTCTCGTAACAATATCGTAAGATCTGCATACGTTCTAGTCTCCCAGACCTAACCCGTGGGATTATTATAAGGGATACTTTAAATAATTTTACTTATATATATGCTGTAAAGAGTACGTAGCCTAGTGTATGAAGCATCCTGCATTAATTCACACATGATTCAGGGAATGACACACCCTAAGTTGAGTATAATATATGCAACATACTCTAAAAAAACTCGTAATAATTTTATCGTTGTTCCAAGACCTATCCGTCCTTTATTTAACTTGTATGAACGGACAACTTATGTTGCTTGGGTTACCAAAAATGTTGCAACATCCATGTTTGAATCTCCAAAGTCTCACTATTTTTGAAATATCTAACACACACTCGTCGATATTTTTAAAGAGTCTGAACAACATAGACCTATCCTTCATTTAACATATATGCTTGGATAACTTATATTACTCGAAATCTTCAAAATGTTGCTATGTCTGATTCTCCGAAGATTCACTAATTTTGAAAAATCTGACACACACTCATCGATATTTATAAAGAGCCTGCACAACATAAACCTATCATTTCATTTAACTTATATCCACGGACAACCTGTGTTACTCGAACTCACTAAAAATGTTTCTATGTCTAATTCTCCAAAGATTCACTATTTTTTGAAAAATCTGACACACGCTAGTCGATATTTTTAAAGAGTCTGAACAACATAGCAGACGATATGGAAAACTAATGCAAAGAAGCTAAGGAGAGTACCTGCATAGCTGTATTGGCCAAAGTTTACAGCTGCATGATGGCCAGAAGTTACCCAAATTATTGTTGTGACAATACCAATTAAGTCATTTGGGGTATTTAACTCTGGCCACCATGGCTCATCTTTCTTGTCACCATGTCCAACATTTTTAATCTCTAACCACCAAGCTTGGAGTTCTTCATCACATTCAATGAGATTTGCTTGTGGATAATAATGGTTGACATAATTTGTTACCCATTGTTTAAGTATGTCCCAAAGTACTAAACCATCACTAGCAAAAGGGTAATCTTCTATTGTTAGTCTCAATCCATATGGTGCATTTGGATCTTCCTCTGCCAATCCCCTGTATATTTTGCACATCAATATCGAAGCAAGGGAACAAGGTCCGAGTCCTTTTTTCGTCAAAAAAAAATAATTTTTTTCTGTATATATAGATGTTGAATCTCCCCCTGACGTAACATACAAATGTACAAAACAACATCTCTTGATTCATATATGTGTGTTAGTATGGATGTGCGATAGTAGGTTAGTTACCACTTTTACTAAGTAATTAATTTATGGAGATTTACTTGTAAATATCTCATAACTAAATAATTTTAGCGAACATCAAAGGTTGTGTTGAGGTGGTAAGTACCCCTCTATTTTTAACCAAACATCTCTAGTTTGACAAATGTGAATGGCGTCCCGTTTAGTTTGGAGCGCTTAGCCTCCAAAAATGGGACTTTCTCTACAAACTCGGACTATAGATGGATCCATAGAGGGTACCAAACACTAGATGAAAAATTTTAAAAAAAATAAAATAGAAGATCATTGACCACCAAAGATTATAATGAGTGGTAAGTACCCTTTCATCCTTAACACATCACATTACTTGGAAGTGTTTAACCGTAAAATGAGATTTTCCGATGAAGATTCGAATTAATGAAACCCTAAAGCAAGCAAACTCGGACACTGGATGAAAAACGAAAAAAAAAACAGAAAATGAGTGACCACAAAAGTTTGTGGTAGACTAGTAAGAAAATATATGTTTATTTTTAACTACAGGTTTCGAGTTTGACCCCTGTGAATAGAGTCACCTTTGGTTGGGTACGCTTTACTCCTAAAGTAGAACTTTGTTGACGCGAATTCAAATTAGTTGGATATCAATACGGATACCGGACACCAAATCAGAAACGAAAAAAATATAGAAGATTAGTAAATTATTACCTACTAATAAGGTCCTCAGGGAGTGCTTCTCTATCAAACCTCCACTCAAGATCATAGGCAACAGAACTCAACTCCATTGAATACTTGCCAGGGGAAAATGAACTCTCAATAACACCATTTGCATTAATAAGTGCTTCTCTAGCTGTACCATTTATCTCCATTGTATATCTAAAATGAGGAAATAATAATCTATATATTGGATGCATTGCACTTAGTTGCCTATTAGATGCTATAATGTATGGCTCTGTACAACAATGAGTTCTTAGCCTGCAAAATTTTGAAGAAAAACAATAAGTCATAAGTTTTTTAGGCGATCCGATAGTTTAAAAAAGGCATAATACATAATATATAGTCAAACTTGGCCTCAACTGGCAAGTAAGCACTTCAACTTTAAGCGTGCACATCTAGACACCTCAACTCGTCTCCACTTTGTGTCAGGTGAATACTCCAACTTATAAAATTATCATCTAGACGTACAGCTCAAATCGTCTCCACTATGTCAGTTGAGTTCTCCAACTTATGAAATGATCATCTAAAGACCTCCCAAATTAATATGTCACGTCAATGTCGTGCGTTAGTCATAACAAGTTGGAGTGTTCAGTTGTCATTTGTGACCAAGTTAAGGTGTTTAGAGACATGGACTCTCAAAGTTGGAGTACCTACTTGATAGTTGAGACCAAGTTTAAATGTCCTTTAATATATTATGCTTAACTATTGACTTTATTGCTCAGGCTCTTCAATAATGTTGAAAAGTGCATGCCGGATCCTCCAAAAATAATACATTGTTTTGGAGCATCCGACATGGACACTACAACATGATTTTGGAAGACTCCGAGCAACATAGCAAAGTGCATGCATCATTCATCACTTACCAATGACTAACTAGTTGGTGATAGCCAGAGTCATGAGCAAGAACATGAGCTTTAGCAATCCTCCATAGCCAAGCACCAGTGGCATACCAAGTTGGGCAATAAACTTGCTTCCATTGAGGCTTATCATCTACTGGTGGCCTAGTTAGCTCAATCGCCAAAGGTCTCAATGTGCCATTAGGTGTCAAATAGAACAAAGTTCTTGATCCATAAAGTACTGTCCCTTTGAGTTCATTCACTTTGTTCACAAATGGCAATAGCAAATCATGATAATCTAAGATGAACAACTTCTTTTGTTGAACCGCCTGCATTGATTATGTATAAACAAAGATCATAAGGGGCGATCCTAAATTTTTGAACCCTCTTAACAAAAAATGACATTTCTTGTTCATCGGGAATAAGTTCTAGATGTAATATTCGCATAAGCTAATTTTGTCTACGATCCAAGAGTTTGAGACAATTCAAGAAGTTAAAGAGAGTGAAGATAGTGTAGTGTGTTGCCTATTGGGCGGGAGATTTAGTTGTATCGACTTGTGAACAATTGAACAACACATATAACTTGTGACAAATTGAACGCGTTCTTGTCTCATAGTTTAAACCAATTTATGTTTGACAGGCAACAAAAGATAGTTTTTAATGCGAGATGAAAAGTTCAGTACCACCCCTTATGAAAGTCATTCTTGCACATCGCTTTATATAATCGTGTAAATTCCACGAGCTATTCAATCTATTATTTGCGCGATATGACCTTTCTTGAGATTACTATTAGTTCAATAAATTAACTAAATTTCGCCTTTAAAAGTAGTGTTGGATGAATTTTTCCTTTGTAAGGACAAATTTAGCCCATTGGGCTATTTGGGAGGACATGATTTAAATAGTGACCTCAAGAAGTGTCATTTGTGCAAATAAAAAAATATCAAACTATAAGCCTGACCAAATATCGTTTGTCCATGAACAAACCAAAAAAGTATGTATATTTTTCTCGTGATTGAAAATAAATAAATAAAAATGATACGTTTATATATATATATACCTCTTCAACAGTCATAAATCCTCCAATTTCTTCTTCAATTAGCTCTTTTGTAATTGCTGATTCAGGAGGTCCATATACCTCAGGGTCTAGCTTGCTCTTCAATGGCCATTCCTATATTTAGCAACGGATCAGCGACAGATAAAATTATGTTAGATGAAGCAATAAACTATATTCTTGCTCAAAATGTTTCAACCATTATTAAAATGAAAAAATTAAGGCAATAACATACGGTAACCAATTAGCGTATGTATACTAGATGAATTGATGTAAACAACTGATGCAGATAAATCTTTTTATCGGAATTACATACCCTAACCAATCGTATACTATATGGATTCAAACCAGCTAAGGTTTGACGAGCAAATTCCACATCTCTAAACCATGCAAATTTGTCCCCTGCAATAAATATAAATAAAATATTTATTTTTTTATAAAAAAAAATAAAAGAAAAATCAAACATACCAACAATATTTTACATTTTTGGTGGATCCGAACAACATGTAAATCATTCTCAACGATGTTATCCCCCACATTCCTATAGGTACATATTTGATATGTATATGCCGATATTTAGTAAAGAGTCTGAACAATATATGTTTTTATAGGTTTTAAGTACTTACTTTCAAGAAATTCAGGAGTTTCAAAAAGCAAGACATCTTTTCTTGTTTCAGAAATAGCCCTAATGAGCCTTCGTATAATCGAAAAAAGGCTATTTGTTTGAAGTGCCGGAAGTTCTACTTCGACGTTGTAAAGTGAGTCGATGGCCGGAAAATGGGGAAATCCGAGATCGCGGTCTGTGATGATCGATTGCAACCCTGGCACTACCGCGTGTAGGACCGCGTAAATGGTGTTGCCTGAGAATGATAAGTCCTTCACTTCTGAAAATGCTTCATCTCTTGGTACATAAGTAAAGTCACCCTTTGATTCGGATAATGGATCTGCGTGGTCGAAAAAAGAGTCAGACTACAAGAATCTATTGCACTCACTCAAAAGATATTTAATATTTTGTATATATAATAAAGTGGAATGTGTATTGTGTAATCTTGGAAATATGATCTAAGTTATCAGTTATGTAATCATGTCAAAAACTATAACTGATAGTAAAAGTGTGTAACGGGATCTCGCCATGCATAGATAGGATATGTTTGTATTATCCGACAATTCCCCCTCCCAACATCTGTCACATGCAACATGTCATTCATGAAATCGAACTCATGACCTATATTCTGATACTACTTATCAGAATCTCAATCACTTACAATTATACCAATACACATAACTGATAGTCAAGGCACAACTTTTATTTATTTATTAATTTCATCAAGCAAAAATTATTTCGAGTTCGATCATAACTCCGACCTGAACCATTTCTGGCCCATTGCCTCCATGATCAACTATCTTCACTCATAGACAAGATATTGACATTACCCAACAAACTACATACTTAATAAATAATCTAATCATGCACAAATACTTTTTACTCTGTCAATGTATACAATAAAAGAATACTTTACGTTTATGAACTACTTCTTCCGTATCAATTTATATGACTCATATTTCTTGTTAATCAGTCCAAAATAAAAATGACACATTTCTATATTAATTAACAATTTAACTTTAAAATGTTCATTTTATCCTTAGTGAAATGATTTGTAACCATACACATATCCATCATTTATTTCAACCCCTAATTTCAAAAGTCTTTTTTTCTTTCTTTCTTTCTTAAAACTCCGTATCATATATCAAACTAATTCATATAAAATGAAACGGGGATGATATTTATTTACCTTTTTCACTTCTTGCTCTACCAGTTCTACACCTTCTAGGATACGGTAATTCTTTTCCACCAAGTACTGGTCTTTTACCATCACCATCACCATCACCGTCAGGATCACCGATATCATTATAAACATCATAGTCATAAATTCTCTCATATATTTTTCTTTCTCCAAATCCATCACCTCTTAATGTCACAAGTTCTGTCTCTCTTAACTTCTTTACTCCACTTGGAGTTTGAGATGGTAAATATGACTAATCATAAGAGAAAAAAAAGAATTAGAGTCTATATAGTTGAGCATATAAATTAAGTAAATAAATAAAAATTCCTAATTGTTTAAGTATTTTAAAGAGACGATCATACGATTCTACATGGCATAATTAGAATAAGCGGAGGTGCTAAGTTCAAGTTTCACTGTCATCTCGAGGTGTCAAGATTTCACATTATATTAAAGCAAATGAATATATATATATATATATATATATATATATATATATATTATTTTCAAAAAAAGTTAAAAAAATTGCATGAATTTTTTTCTCTTATTTTTTGAATCTTTTTAATAATTTATATCTCTTTCTCGTACTCATGTGTTAGTGTCAATATCTCCTTTTTAATTTCCTAAATTCTAACGTTAGACAAAATTCATATTGCTATGGATAATAACAACAATAATAATAATAAATTAAAAAAAAGAGGGACCATTAATATAAGGTGCAAAATAATAGCATCATCCTATATTTTGTACTACAATTAATAAAATTATTGAAAATTTAATAGGACCACAACCCCACTTTTTTGTGACATTTTTTTGTCTTTATAATTGAAACATAAAATATAAAACAAAAGTATTATTTTGTTTTTCTTTCACAAATTAATGGACGTATATGTGGTCCAATATTTGGATTGCTTATTACTTTGCGTGTTTAAAATATATATCGTGATATTAAAAAAAAAATAATATATATTTATTATAATTTAATTAGAAAGTCTTTTTAAAAAAATTTCTTTTATTTTTTATTGATATTTATGATTAATTACAATGTATATGATTCATAAATTGCGTTTGTAGTTATTTTTAAAAAAATAATAACTACTAAGGATAAAATAGGGATGAACTTCTAAAATAACTGATATTTTCAAATAATTATTTTAAAAATCACAATAACTAATCTGAGACAAAAATAGATATATATAATTCAAATCATTTTTTCAATAATTAACATCTTTCGTCCATTGTCAAAATCAATATTCTGAACGAAGAAACTCTATATAAAATAAATTATTATTTAAAAGCTTCAATTATGATTAGAAAGAAAAAAAAATACAATAACATTGTATATGATTTAAATCAATTCGTTTATTACGAAAATCAATATGTTATTCTGAACGAAGAAATCCTATATATAATAAATTATTTTTTAAAAGCTTCAATTATGATTAGAAAAAAAAATACAATAGCATTGTATATGATTTAAATCAAACCGTTTATTACGAAAATCAATATGTTATTCTGAACGAAGAAATCATATCTAAAATAAATAAAATTTCCCTAAGTATCAAAAAAATATAAATAAATAGAGGCGATGAGATTTACGCAAACCTTATTCGTGAAGAAAATTCTCTTATCAGGATTATCATATTTGGAATGAACCCAAGAGTTGCATGTAATTTCAACTTTGCCATGGACAAAACCGTCAATTACAATATTTTTCACATACATTTGCTTGCGTTGTTGATTTTCTATTAAAATTGCACCAACGTCCCCAAAGTCTTCAGGAATTTCAAATTCAACCTCATATTCTCTGTTTCCATCCACATCTCGTCCACGACGTGCAAATCCCTCAATTGTTGGCTTCTCAACTCCAGTCTCTTTAAATAATAAGAAATAAAAATAATTTATATAATATTGAAAGAATGGGAAATTAAATAAAATTTAGTTAACATAAGAGGGAGACATTACGATTCAATATTAGCTGATATTAGTTATGTATTTGTATAAAGTTGAACAAGTCGAATTTCAACTTAGAACGGGCATAATCAGGTAGGATGCTCCGTAGGATGCGAATTTCCACCTAGAACGTTACACATGTGTTTGCTTGTTCAACGTTATACAAATTTAAGTGATTTCGTGTACATATCCAAAATTTGAAGGACATAGATGTCAGTCGTCACTCGTCAGATAAGGCCAAGTTAAAAGACTCACTTACATATTATATTTTTGAATTTTATGAATTTCTATAACGACTTTTAAATTAATATACTAAAAGAATGTCAAACTATAAAATATGTGAATAAAAAATATTTTTGTTTTCTAGATATATAATATAATTTTCGATCGAAGGGGTGTCGATCGACACTCCTCTACTATTTAGTAATTTACTTCTAAGTGAATGCTATAGGAAAAAATTTGCAAATGAAATGACATCCACACATAGTCTTATCTATTTGAAGTAGACATGAGGATAATTGTTTCTTTTT
Organism: Solanum lycopersicum; assembly: GCF_036512215.1. NCBI lineage: Eukaryota > Viridiplantae > Streptophyta > Magnoliopsida > Solanales > Solanaceae > Solanum > Solanum lycopersicum. Next base: position 1,491,958 of record NC_090800.1, read on the forward strand.
TTTTTACATTAAAAAAAATCATGTTTTTTTTTGAATTAATATTCTACAAGTATTATAAAATTAATTTTTCGTAAGGTTAACTTTTGTTTCTTAAACTTCATATTCAACCAAATAAGTTCATTTAATATTTGTAGAATTAATATTTTGCAAATTCAATTTATTTTTCTTTTCTTAAACTACACATGCGATCAAATAAGTTCACTTATTATAAAATTGTATTTTTTTATACAAACAATTATTGTGAAAAATGAATTTGTTCTTTTTATGCATTAGTAAGTTTCAAATACATAATCATATTTTTTATATTTCAAATATTTTTGTCTTTATATAAAATAGCAACGAACAATTTCTCCTAATCATTGAAACTAGCTAGCTCCTCAAGGAAGGGAGCAAATAATAAGACTAGTATTTTTTTATAAAAAAAATAAAACACATGATAAACACGATTTATTTATTTTTGGTTATTTCTAAATTGTTAAATCTCTTTAACATCATGTTTTTTTTAAGTAAAGTAATAAAGAAGATTAAAAAATTCTTAATATTTCTTTTTTAGATTTTTGAATAAATTTTTTATTTCGCCACTAAAATACTTTTCGTCTTCCTCCTTCCTTTCAAGAGAGAGGAATGGAGCAAATAAAATAACAATTCCAAGTAAACGCGAATGAAACTCATTTCACCAAAATCAATAAAAATTACGATAATTTTAAAAAATATTAAAGTTTTGAATACAATATTTCACAATAAATTACGAAAACCATAAAAGTTGTGAAATCCTCAAGTATATATATCTCAACTTTGGTTTCAAACTCTGACTCATTGACACTGTAGACATTGAAAGGCATCTCGGAAATTCCATAAAGAGATCAAGATCTCGAATACTTCACAAATTGATGGATTATTCACATAGAGAGATCAAATCTAAATCATCCTAGTTTGAGAAGTACGTCACTAACGACCCTCGAATCATGAATAAATCCTAGGAGAGTAGAATCAAGGGATCAACAGAATTGTAACTGCTATCTTAATCAATAAAATTATGTTTCTTCATATTTTATTTGTATGATTTATTTATTTTTCATATGTTTAAAATTTGTTACAAACAAACACATTCACATGTAGTTAAGGATCATGATCAATTTATCATCCTTTCACCAAAATATTATAGTAAATATATTACTCAAATATATATGTCAGAAAATTAATTACTTTACATATATATTTTTTACTAATTTATATGGCATCACTTGAATCCGTACATATAGAAGCAGAAATAAAAATGTATCTATTTGAAATACTATGGTAAAAAAAAAATTATAAATCATAATAATTTATACTAATAACTTAAAATATCTAAAAAAACACACAAGGAAATTACAATCAAATAAAAATTTGGTTAACTCTCGAAATTTCAACCATGTCACATACATTAAGATTAGGATGGAAGAAGTATATATTAAACTCTGAACATTTTTAATGAAATTTCTGATTTCGCCAGCACTGGAAAGTCTGATCAATACACATAAAAACTTAAATAAAGAGAGAACACAATTTTACGTACGAAATAAATATAAAAAATTTATGAGTGAATCATGAATATACTTACTAGGATCAAGCTCAGCAGCAACAATAGACAAAAAAAGTGATCTACCAAATAAATCACCAATATCATCAAGTCCTCTTGTTAAACTTAAATTAGTTCCTCCAACTGTTCTTTGAACAATCACAATGGCTTTACCACTTGTTGAATTTTCAATATTAGAACTTTGCACATATGAGGAATTTTCAGTAGAACTTACCACAGCCTTGGTGATAAAATTCTTCTTTTTTTTAACTCTAAGATTTTTATTATTTAAAGTATTTATGGGAATAGAGGCTAAGCATAATGGTTTAGTCTTCCAATATGGAATAAGGGTTTTTGTGGATTGTGATGATTGTTGAAGTTGAGGTTTCAACATTTTTTTTTAAAAAAAAAAATGTTTTGTGATTTGTATTATGATTAATTCTCTAAGGAGTTCTCTTTATATAGATGGTGGAGTTTTGCTTAGGGAACTTTGGTTTTTGTTGTTTTTGTTGTTGTGATTGTTGTGGTGTCTTTGGCTTGTAATTTTTCTTGCATGGATATGAAATTAAAATAGGATTATAGATAGGGGTAAAGAACAAGTACTCCTAGACTATGATTGAAAACGTAGGGACAAACGGTAATTAAAATAAGGTCCTATTATTTTCTGAATATTTTTTTTGTAATTTTGTACACTTTTTGTCTTACGTGTCACGCTCCTGACTCCACACAATTGAGGCGCATGGGAGATATATCAATGTCACGTTAGACAAAAATGGGTTCAGCGAGTAAATATGACCTTAGTTTAGTTAAGGTGTATCTCTGAAATTTTGATCATAGTCTAAGAGGGGTACTTGTAAACTTTCCCTTATAGACATATGGTTGTTAAATATGAGGATTAGATTGAATTTTAATAAAGTAAAAGTTATAACTTCAATGAAAAATATTCGAAGTTAATCTTGATCACAAATTATACCATATATTTTAGACTAATATATACGTACATACAAAAATATCTTAAGTAAAACACGATATCTATAAACATTGGTTGTTGTTGTTGTTATTGTTTCATTAGCTTGTAATTTTCTTGCATGGATACGAAAGTAGGTTTATAAATATGATTATCAAATAGCTGAATTGAATTGAATATTGACTACTTAAATTTATAACTTCGATTAAAAACATTCGAAGTTAATCTTGACAGATTATACCATATACTTATATATATATATATATATATACATATATATATATATATATATATATATATATATATATATATATATATATATTACGTTAAACAAAAAGTAAGAAACTTCAATAAAAAACATATCGGCCAAAAAAAATTAAAATTTTCTAAAATTTAGTGGTCCAAATTTCAAGGGTATACTATGTCGAAAAGTATAACGTTTGAATAAATTAATAAACAAAAGAATTATCGAAAACAACACAACAGTGGTCTACAAATCTACCCCACTAAAATTTATAAAATTTTATTAGTTTCGTTTTAATTTTTTTTATTATTTTTCTTTTTAGTCTGTTATAAAAAAAATTGTCTTTTTTTCTGTTCCGACAACTTTTCAATATAATTTTTCACATAACATTTTATATCATAAGATTAAAAAATATTTTAATATTTTTAATTTAAAATTATAAGATTTAAAAATCATCTTTATTTTCTTTTAACTCTATATCAAGTTAATAAAACAAACTAATATATACATCAAAAGCTAGAATTAGCTATACAAGTCTTTACATTGTCTAGAATATATAGATTATGGACAAAGAAATTTAAATTTATAATTTTAAATTCAGTATTTTATATATATATATATATATATATATATATATTGTTTTTATAAATAAGTATTTGTAATTACACATTATTACAAACTTTCAAATACACAGTCTTACAAAAATTCATTAGTACTTCAATAAATTGACAATAGTAATAACTAATTATGGTTTAATAATATAATCTCCCGCATGGTACAGACAATCTCTTCACATGACTTTTTTTTCTGTAAAATTTTAAAATATTGGTTTCTTTTTATAAAATATAAATTTATAAATCAAATGTTTATTTTAAAAAATTAAAATCACAATCCTAAAATTTAAATCCCATATCTTTTAAGCGAGTTTTGAACATATATATATATATATATATATATATATATATATATATATATATATATATATATATATATTATTTTTGTAAAATTAGTTGTCTGAGAGAGATGACGAGTTTTTGTTTTTTTATGTTTCCAAAACTTATCATAAACTTTATTTAGATACTTTAATTATGACCGATTTTAATTAAGTATACTAAATATATAAAGTATTCTCATTACACTTTTAGCTCAATTCTTTTTAAAAAGTTTTTGTGTATGTTCTCAAATATATTCATATATAAATAAATTAACAATTTAATATATATATATATATATATATATATATATATATATAAATAAATAATTTTTTTTTATTCATTAAAATCATCAAATACATGGACCTTCCAGAAGGATATTTTTTTTAACCAGCCTATTTTTCAATGAAATTGTTTTACACGTGCTCTTTAAAGTTATTTTTTATTTTTTAGAAAAACAGTATTTTAGCATCATAAGTTTTGATGTATACTGTGACGTAATAATTAACAAATTTTTAATAACTTACCGATATTAAAAAATGGAAAAAATCAATAATAGTATAAACGCATATTCACACTATAAATTGGTTTTTAACAATCATACCCTTTTTTTTTTTTTGTCAAATTTACATTTTTTAAATTTATTTATTTATTAATTATGTTTCAATAAAATGAGAATAGATTTTCAAATATATGGGAAATTGAGTAGTTTTCATATTTTTCTAACTTCCATACATATATAACTTTTAATTTCTTTTTAAAATGTTGTAAAATGGCCAAAGACCAATACCTATTATTTTTTTCTCCTTGTCGGATTAAAAATATATAAAGAATACAAAATATAAATTGATAATTAGAAAATAATATTTTAAATCTAAATTATACAGATCATAAATTTAAACTACAAATAATTTTAATTGCACGCTCATCTTCTGCTAAAGTCTATCGTATATGCGTCTATTTTTTTTTTCTTAACAACAAAGAAAATAAATCGTAAATATAACGCAAAAGAAAATAAATATATATTTTTTTTGTTTTCTCTTTTATTCCATTCTCCTTCGTTCTTTTAATTTTTTATCTTTTTTTTTTCAAAGTAAAAAATTAGCTCATATTATTTAACCATTTTCAACCAAGAATACATGATTAGTTACTTCAATTATATTAATCAAGAAGATGTTTCAAAATAAAAATAAAAACAATAAGATCATATACATGTGTATGTATTGTAAATCTTGATAAATATTTAGGCCCAATTCTTAATTAAATAAGGGCAACTTTCACATATAGCAAATAAAAAATTCATATTTGTATGCTATAGCAAAGTTTGCATAATTACGCTCCATAGCAAACATAGAAACTGTATAATTCGCTATACATAAACAATTGAAGCAAATTATATAAAACGAAGTGTATAAAACAAGAAAGATAAAGACACTTGGGTAGAAAACTATATAAAAACGAAGTGTATAAAACGAATTATATTATTATAAGTTATAGAACGATTATATACAATTTGAATTTGTATAAAATGAGAAAGAGAGAAAGACAAAAGAGACTTGACAAGGAATTTACAATTGAATCGAATTGTATAAAACGAGAAAGAGAGAAATTAGATACTATTTGAAAATTGTATGAAACGAGAAAGAGAGAAAGGCAAATGAAACTGGGCAGGGGAATATTTTTATTGTATAATTATAAGTGTATAGAACGAAAATATATGTACTTGCATGTGTATATACAATTTTCTCATGCTTTATACAAACAGAAACACAATTTATACATTTCGCTTCTGTTTGTATAAGTGAGAAAGGCGAGGGTGTAGAGCGAGATTTGCGAGAGTGGCAGCGAGATCTGAAAGAGGGGAGAGAGGGGAACAAAAATATATGTATTTATATAATTTTCTCTGCTTTATACAATTAGAAACAATTTTTATACACTTGTGTTTGTATAAAAAATGAGAAAGCGAGCGAGAGATTGGAGGAGAGTGGCGAATGAATAATTTGGGAGAGAGAGGCTCCTGACAATTTTTTGTAAACGTTTGCTAGGGAATACAATTAAATCAAACTCTAGCTACTCCATTTATTTTAGGTTATTAGTTTGCTATTATATACAATTTTCTCATTAAATAATCAATAAAATCACACACCCAAAAAAATGTGAGAAATTTGTTTTTTTAAAAAAAAAATAAGTTTTTAGAATAACACTAATATAAGTTATTAAATGAACAATCAACTAACTCGGCTACTAAAATTTCACTCTGGACATTTTTAACCTTTTATCATTAATATATAAATTTATTATAATTTTACTAATTGATATACACCATTATTTATCTACTTTATAATTTGAATAATGGGATCATCTCACCCAAAAGTAAAGGTGCTAGCGAGAACACATATTTATTTAATTAATTATATTATTTCTCAAACTGTTCCCTCACATTAGAGCCTAACCTTTTTCATGGACCGAGCACATAAAAATATTTTTTGAAATTCAGAACCTTTTTGTCTACTTTGATACTATACTTTAAAGTTTATGATCATTTCATCTAAAAATTAAGTTATCAAAGAAAATATATTTTTATTTATTTTATTTTATCATTTTATATATTATCTCGACATATTGGATTTTTTTATTTTAGATAGATACATATGAAAATGATATTTCTTGGCAATTTAAAATAGGAAAAATGTTTTCTTTGCCTATCATATTTTATGAAAATTAATGTTTTGTCTATGTTCTTAAAGGTCAAGAATAAGTTTGGTAGATTATTGGGTTGGTGAGGCTATAATATGATATTGAATTTTTGACATTTCCAAAATTAAATAAAGATAGATTTTTTTTGACATTTCTAAATGGTGGTGTTTGTGTCCTCCACAATTTTATCTTTGATTTGACATTACAAATAGTTTGCTTGCAAAATTCCAGAATTATAATAATGGAATTATAGTACAAGAAAATAGTATATCTCACGTGAATTATCAGCGAAATAAAAAAAATTGAACTTTTTTTTTGTGTTCGTACCAAACACACCCTACTTAGACCTATACTATATGTAACATTTGTTTTGGACATAAGACATAAATATGTCTTTAACTTAGCTTCAACCGGTATTTTTATCCTTCAACTTTGAGTGTGTACAAATAAACACTTAAACTTTTATAAAATTGAACTAGTAGCTCACACACATGATTCTAGGTGACATAATACACATAGGACACAAAATTTTCATGTAGGACGCAAAAGTAGGATGAGTGTATCTATTTTATTTAATTTTATATAAATTTAAATTTCTATTTATGCATACAAAAAGTTGTATGTCATAGCTATTAGGTAAAGCCAGGTTAAAAGGTATATTTGTGTGTGTTCCTTGTCTTGATTAGCCTTGTTCTCACCAATATTTTCGGATCTTGTCTTCCCTTCTACAACCCACTATAGGTTGGTTGAAAGAGTCTAAGAAAAAGGTGGTTGAAAGAGTATAATAGAAAGATATATAAGTCGAGGATAACGGTAGAAGGGTTAGTTGGTAGTGTTATTATTACTCTCTCGCTATTTTATTTTTCGACTTTAGTATTAATACATGCTGTTTCATTTGTTTTGTTTATCGTTTTATTTGTCGTTGCTGCTTGTTCTCTTATTAATTATTTTCAGCATGGTTTCCTCGCTACTGTTTTTGTTTTATATGCTTATGTTTTTAATATGCTTTACTTGAGCCAACAGTCTTTCGAAAGCAACTTATTGGCATAAACTTACGTACACACCTCCCTCCCCACACTCCACTTGTAAAATGATATTACATTGGCCATGTTTTTTACTATTGAATGTGGTAAACATAATATGATTATAGTCCACTTGAAACTTTATGATGTATATAACATCATTTTTATTAGGCATAATACATAAATGTGCCCTTTTACTTGGCTTCAAATCACATTTATGCCCTTCAACTTTGGATGTGCACAAATAGACACTTAAACTTATATAAAGTTGAACAAATAGACACACATGTCCTACATGTCATACTACATGTCATTTTTTGTCCTATGTGGTGTCCTACGTGCATTGTGCCATGTAGGACTCATGTGTTTATTTATTTAAAAGTTGGATAGTTAAAGTGTCTGTTTGTGCATTATGAAAGTTGGAGGTCAAAGTTAAAATTTGAAGTCAAATTTAGAATTCAATATTATGCCTTCTTATTACACATGCAACTTTAATTTATTACAAAATTCATGTCTTTTATACACGCACAAAAAAAAACTAAACGGACCTTTCATAAGGCATAACGCCAACTCCATTTCTATTCATCAAGTTACAATGAACATTTCTAGCATCAATAATCCCTTCAAGCTCCTTCAATTTCCCCAAAAACACCTCGAACGCCGCGTTAATTACGGGGTCCTCAGCCCAATAATTAAGGCTCAACTTTTTCATCAATATATCCTTCATCTGGTGAATGGTTTGATAAGACATCCAAAATTGCCATTACTTTTGTTGCTTGAATTTGTGAAGGGGAGCCTTTTAGTAGTTAATATATTTGTTGGATCCTCAGTTGGCATTTTTGATCTAGCAATTGTTGGCCTATTTGGAAAGTAGCCTACATATGCATAGAATAGTTAATATATTTCAAGAATTTAGGAGGACATCTATGTGTGATGAGATCCGAACTCACGACTATCGAAAATAATTTATCTACCTAGTTTAATTTAAAGGTTTAGGACATATGTGCTAGAATCTTTTAACTAGTGTCGTAGTCCCACAAAGTAGGGTCTATGAAGGATATAGTGTATGCAGATTGATCTCAGAAGTTGAAGAACATTTGTTTTGTGATAAGACCCTCAGCTCAAGAAAAAATAGTTCAAATCGATACAATATTGATGACATATATGTAGATAGGCATAATACATATACATGCCCTTTAATTTGGTTTCAAATCATATTTATGTCCTTCAACTTTGGGAGTGCACGCAAGTAGACACTTAAACTTGTATAAAGTTGAACAAATAGACACACACAAGCTACATGTCATTTTTTTTCCTACATGTATTCATGTAGATTTCATGTGCTTAGTTATTCAATTTTATACAAGTTTAAGTGTCTACTTGTGCATATCTAAAGTTGGAGAACATAAACGTAAAATAAGGTCAAGTTAAAAGAAACATTTATGTATTATGCCTATATAAATTTGTAGTGTATAAGTAGAAAATGAGTTCTCATTTTGAAGATAGTAAAGTAGAGTGGGTGGTCCGGTGTATGTGATTAAACTTCATATACACTCCAGATTAATTCGATACCCGAAGCATCCCACATTCACGTAGGGTTCAAAAAGTTTGTACGCTAAAGGGCTAAATGGGGCGTAATAGAGCTAAACAACTTATCCTGATGTATAGGCCAAAGCTAACAACTGCATGATGGCTAGAAGTTACCCAAATTATTATAATCTAAAATTCCGACGTATTTTTTGCCCAAAATGTTTCATGAACGTCCTTTAAGACGTAAGTTATGGAGCCATTTGACCCTGACGGTCAAAACGGCCCATTTTCAAGGTTAAACGAGCCACAAAGCAAGTAAACCCCATTTTGCCGATTTTTGGTGATCCAAAATTCCGACGTCTTTTTTGACGAAATTTTCCATCGATGTAATATCAGTTAAGATGTTATCTACGGATCCAGTCGGCTCTGACAGAAAAAACGGACCATTTTGAAGGTCAAAGGATCCCCAGAGCACGTAAACCCCCCATTCCAACTTTCATGTGCTATAGTCCACAATATTTTTTGGTGATCCAGAATTTCGACATTTTTTTGCCCAAATTTTTTATGGACGTACATCAAGACATTATCTATGAAGAAAATTGTCCATAACGGCCAAAACAATCCATTTTGAAGGTCAAATGAGTCTCGAAGCAGACTAACCCCGAATTTTACCTATTTTCGTGTGCTTATAGTCCACGATTTTTTTGGTGATCCAGAATTTCGACTTTTTTTTGCTAAAAATTTTCGTGGACACCCTTTAAGATGCTATCTACGGAGCCTGTTGGCCTTGAAGGCCAAAACAATCTATTTTTAAGGTCAAACAAGCCCCGAAGCAGGTATATCCTTCATTTTGCCGATTTTCGTGTGTTATAGTCCACAATCTTTTTTGGTGATCAGAATTCCGACGTCTTTTTTGCCCAAAAATTTTTGTGGACGTCTGTTAAGATGTTAGCTATTGAGACAGTGGGCTCTGATGGTTAAAACGACCAATTTTGAAGGTCAAATGAGCTCCGGAACAGGTAAACCCCCCATTTTGCTGATTTTCATGTTTTATAATCCATGTATTTTTGGTGATCTAAAATTTTGACATCTTTTTTGCCCAAAACTTAAAGAATTTAGATATGGAGTCAGTTGGCCCTAACGATCAAAACGACTCATTTTCAAGGTCAAACGAGTCCTGAAGAAGGTAAACCCAATTTTGACGAGTTAACAATCGTTTTTTGGTGATGTAGAATTTTGAAGTCTTTTTGCCCAATTTTTTGTGGAGGTCCAATAAGACATTAGCCAATTGCCCTAACGATCAAAACGGCCCATTTTGAAGGTCAAGCGAGCCCCAGATCAGGTGAATCCCCCTTTTTCGATTTTCGTATGATATAATCCTTGAATTTTTTTTGACTCAAAATTCCAACGTCTTTTTGGCCAAAATATTTTGTTGATGTCTGTTATGACGTTAGCTATGGAGCCAGTTGGACGTAACGGCCAAAAAGACCCATGCTCAAGGTCAAACGAGCCTCGAAGCAGATAAACTCATATTCTCGATTTTCGTGTTCTATAGTATATGTATTTTTGGTGATTTGGATTTTCGATGTATTTTTTGCCCAAATTTTTCTTGGATGTCCTTAAGACGTTATCTATGGAGACAGTTATCCATGACGGCCAAACCGGCCCAATTTAAAGGTCAAATGAGCCTTGAAATAGGTAAACCCCTTATTGTGCCGATTTTCGTGTGCTATAGTCCACGATCTTTTTTAGTGATTCAGAATTCCGACGCCTTTTTTGCTCAATTTTTTTGTGGATCTTCGTTAAGACGTTATCTATGGATCTAGTTGTCCTTGACGGTCAAAATGACCCATTTTGAAGGTCAAACAAGCCCCGGAGCATCTAAACCCCCTATTTTGTCAATTTTCGTGTGCTATGTCCATAGATTTTTGGTGATCAAAAATTCCGACATCATTTTTTCTCAAATTTTTCATAAACGTCCGTTAAGATGCTAGTTGTGGATCCAGTAGACCCTGACTGCCAAAATGAACCATTTTCAAGGTCAAAGGTGCCTCGAAGTAGGTAAACCCCAAAAATGACCCGTTTACCTGCTTTGGGTTTGTTTAACCTTAAAAATGAGTTGTTCTGGCCATCAGGGACAACAGTCTCCATTGCTAACGTCTTAATGGATGTCCACAAAAATTTTAGGCAAAAAAGACATTAGAATTCTGGGTCACCAAAAATTCATGGTTTGTAGCACACGAAAATCGGCAAAATGGGGTATTTACCTGCTTCCGGGCTCGTTTGACCTTTAAAATGGACCGTTTTGGCCGTCAGGGCCAACTAGTGCCATAGTTAACATCTTTACGAACATTCACAAAAAAATTAGGCAATAACAACATTGGAATTCTTGATCACCAAAAAAGATCATGGACTATAGCATACAAAAATTGATAAAATCAGGAGTTTACCTACACGGGGGCTCGTTTGACCTTATAAATGGGTCGTTTTGGCCGTGAGGGCCAATTGTCTCCATAGATAACGTCTTAACAGACATCCACAAAAAAATTGGTCAAAAAGGCATTGAAATTCCGGATCACCAAAAAATTTTGGAATATGGTACACGAAAATCGGCAAAATGGGTTTACCTGCTTCGGAGCTCATTTAACCTTGAAAATGGGCTATTTTGGTCATCGGGGCCAACTAAATCCATAGCTAATGTCTTAAAGGATACTTACAAAAAATTTAGGCAAATAATATATCAAAATTCTGGATCACAAAAAATAGATGGACTATAGGACACAGAAGCGACAAAATAGAGAGTTTACGTGCTCGGGGCTCGTTTGACCTTCAGAATGGTTCATTTTGATTGTCAGGTCCAACAACAGACATCCAAATTTAGCAAAAGGGATGTCAGAATTCTAGATCACAAAAAAAGATTGTGAACTATGCACACAAAAATTGGCAAAATGAATTGTTTGCTTGCTCTGGGCTCGTTTGACCTTCAAAATGGGTTGTTTTGACCGTCAGGGCCAACTAGATCCATATATACGTCTTAAGGGACGCTCACAAAAAGTTTGGGGAAAAAAACGTTAGAATTTCATATCACCAAAAATCCATAGACCATGTACACGAAAATCAGTAAAATGAGATTTTGCTTCAAGGCTCGTTTAACCGTGAAAATGAGTTGTTTTAGCCGTCAGAAGACAATTAGATCCATAAATAATGTCTAAATGGACGTACACAAAAATTTGGACAAAAAAATATCAAAATTTCTGATCACCAAAAAAGATCGTGGACTATAGCACACAAAAATCAGCAAAATGAGGTTTTACCTGCTTCGGAGCTTGTTTGAACTTCAAAACGGGTCATTTTGGCCGTCTGGGTAAACTGACTCCAAATATAATCTCTTAAAAGACATCCACAAAAATTTTGGGCAAAAAATATCGGTATTCTGGATCACCAAAAAGTCATGGACTACAGTACACAAATCGAAAAAATAGGGTTTATCTACTTCGGGGCTGTAATTATCTTAAAAATGGACCGTTTTGACATTCAGGGAACACAAGCTCCATAGCTAACACCTTACCGAACTTCCAAAAAAGATTTGGCAAAATAGACGTTAGAATTATGGATCACTAAAAATCCATTGACTATAACTCACAAAAATCAGAAAAATTGGGGGTTTACATGTTCTAGGGCTCAATTGACCTTCAAAATAGGCCGTTAGGGCCAACTGGCTCCATAGCTGAAGTCTTGACGGACATCCACAAAAAAATTTGAGCAAAAAATATATCGGATTTCTGGATCACCAAAAGAGATCGTGGATTATAGCACACGAAAATCGCCGAAATAAGGGGTTTACCTACTCCAGGGCTCTATTGACCTTTAAAATGGGCTGCTTTGGCCATCACAACCAACCGACTCCATAGATAACATCTTAACATGCATCCACAAAAAAATTTGATAAAAAGATGTCGTTTCACCAAAAATTCATGGATAATAGTACACGGAAATTGACAAAATGGGGTTTACCATCTTCGAGGCTCATTTGAAATTGAAAATTGGTCGTTTTTGCCATCAGGGCCAAGTTGAACTTGAAAATGCGTCATTTTTCCCTGCGGGACAAACTGGTTCCATTTCTAAGGTCCTAATGGACGTCCATGAAAAATTTCGATCATTTTGTTTTGAAATTTATGGAATTAAAAAAATTCGTGGGCTCTAGCACAGAAAAATCAGTAAAATCTGTCATGGTCTGCTTTAGGGCTCATTTGAAATTAAAAATGCATCATTTTTCCCCGTGGAACGAACTTTTTCCATTTCTAAGGTCTTAAAGGACATCCATGAAAAATTTTGGTCATTTTGTTTCTAGATTTCTGGATTAAAAAAATCTATGGGCTATAGCATATGAAAATTGATAAAATCTGTCTTTGTCTACTTTGGACTTTGTTTGAACTTGAAAATGCACCATTTTTACCCGTAGGACGAACTGATTCCATTTCTAAGGTCATAATAGACATGCATAAAAATTTTTGTCATTTTTATTTTGAGATTTTTGGATAAAAAAATCCATGAGGTATAGCACATGAAAATCAGTAAAATTTCCTTTGCTTGATTTGTGGCTCGTTTGAACTTGAAAATGCACCAGTTTTTCCCGACGGGACGAACTGGTTCCATTTCTAAGGACTAAACGGAGGTCCATGAAAATTATTGGCTATTTTCTCGAAATTTCCAGATAAATAAATATCCATGGGCTATATAGCACATAAAAGTCGATAAAATCTGTCTTTGCCTACTTTGGGGCCTCATTTGAACTTTAAAATGCATCATTTTTCCCGACGGAACAAAGTGATTCCATTTCTAAGGTCCTAACGGACTTCCATGAAAATTTTCATCTATTTGGTTTTGGGATTTTTGGATTAAAAAAATATATAGGCATAGTACACGAAAATTGATAAAATTTGTCTTTACCTGCTTTGGGGCTCGTTTGAACTTATAAATGCACCATTTTTCCATGTGGGATGAATTAGTCAGTTTTTAAGGTCATAACGAACGTCCATTAAAAATTTTGGTCATTTTATTTCGTGCTTTCTGGATCAAAATAAATTCATGGGCTATAGCACACAAAATCGGTAAAATCAGACTTTGCATGCTTTGAGGCACGTTTGAATTTGAAAATGCAATATTTTTTTCCCGCGTGACGAACTGGTTCTATTTATAAGGTCTTATAGATGTCCATGAGAATTTTCAGCCATTATGTTTTGGAATTTCCAGATTAAAATAATTCATGGGCTATAGCAGACGCAAATCGGGAAGTATTTTTCTTTGCGTGCTTTGGGGATTTTTCGTACTTCAAAATGTCTCAATTTTTCCTGCGAGATGAATTGGTTCCATTTCTAAGGTCTTAACGGATGTCAATTAAAAATTTCGTCCATTTTATTTCAAAATTTGCGGATTAAATAAAAATATGGACTATAACACATGAAAATCGGTAAAATTTTTCTTGCCTTCTTTGAGCTAATTTGAACTTAAAAATGCACCATTTTTCCTCAAGAGATTAACTGATTCCATTTCTAAGGACTTAATAGAAATTCATGAAAAATTTCGTCCATTTTATTTTGGGATTTTTGGATAAAAAAATATTCATGGGCTATAGCACATGAAAATTGATAATCTGCCTTTGCCTTCTTTGGGGCTCGTTTGAACATGAAAATGCACCATTTTTCACCACAGGACAAACTAGTTCCATTTCTAAGGTCTTAACGGACGTCCATGAAAAATTTTATCTATTTAGTTTGAGGATTTCCGAATAAAATAAATCTATGGGTTATAGCACACGAAAATCGATAAAAATTGTCTTTGCCTGCTTTGGGCCTTGTTTGAACTTTAAAATGCACCAATTTCCCCCACAGGACGAACAAATTTTATATCTAAGGTCTTAACGGACGTCCATGAAAAATTTCGGCCATTTTATTTCAGGATTTCCGAGTTAAAATATTAAACACGAAAATCAATCAATCTGCCTTTGTCTGCTTTGGGGTTCATTTGAACTTTAAAATAAATCATTTCCCCTGCAGGACGAACTATTTCCATTTCTAAGGTCCTAACAGACGTCTATGAAAATTTCGTCTATTTTATTTTGAAATTCCTGGATCAAATAATATTTATGTGCTATAAAACACGAAAATCATTAAAATATGTCTTTGCCTGGTTTGGGGCTTTTTTGAATTTGAAATTGCCTCATATTTACCGCGGGACTAACTGGTTTCATTTCTAAGGTCCTAACAGTTGTCAATGAAAAATTTCTTCCATTTTGTCTTGGATCAAAAAAAATTCATGGGCTATATCATACGAATATCGATAAAATCTACTTTTGCCTACTTGGGAGTTCGTTTGAACTTGAAAATGCACCAATCTTTCCCGCGGGACAAACTAGTTTCATTTCTAAGGTTATTACGGATATCCATCAAAAATTTTGGTCATTTTATTTTGGGATTTCTAGATTAAAAAAATACATGGCCTATAGCACACGCAAATCGATAAAATCTACCTATACCTTCTTTGTGGCTCGTTTAAACTTGAAAATGCATCATTTTTCATGGCGGGACGAAATGGTTCCATTTATAATGTCTTAATGGATGTACATTAAAAAATTTCAGTCATTTTGTTTTGAAATTTTCGAATAAAAAAATCTATAGGCTATAGCACACGAAAATAGGTAAAATCTGTCTTTGCCTGCTTTGGGGTTCGTATGAACTTGAAATTGCACCGTTTTCCCCGTGGAATTAATTGGTTCCATTACTAAGGTCTTAACGGAAGTCAATGAAAAATTTTGGTCATTATGTTTTGGGATTAGCAAATAAAAAAAAATTCATAGGCTATTACACACGAAAATCGGTAAAATCTACCTTTGCCTGCTTTGGAACTCGTTTCAACTCAAAAACGTTTGCGGAACGAACTGGTTGCATTTCTAAGGTCTTAATAGACGTCTATTATAAATTTTGCCCATTTTTTTTGGTATTTTGAGATTAAAAAATCAATGGGATATAATACACCAAAATCGATAAAATTTGTCTTTGCCTACTTTGGGATTCGTTTGAACTCTATAATGCACCATTTTCTCCGTGGGATGAACTTATTCCATTTCTAAGGTCCTAACGAACGTCCATGAAAAATTTCGGCCATTTTGTTTTGAAATTTCTAGATTAGAAAAAATCATGGGCTATAGCACACGAAAATTGGTAAAATCTGTCTTTGTCTTCTTTGGGGTTCTTTTGAACTTGAAGATGAACCATTTTTTTCTGCGGGATGAACTTGTTCCATATTTTAGGTCTTAAAGGACGTCCATTTAAATTTTGGCAATTTTGTTTTGAAATTTCTGAATAAAATAAATCATGGGCAATAGGACACGAAAATCAGTAAAATCTTCTATTGTTATCTTTGCGGCTCATATGAGCTCTAGAATTCACCATTTTCCCGAAGGGACGAATTAGTTGCATTTCTAAGGTCATAACAGACGTCCATGAAAAATTTCGGTCATAGTGTTTTTGGATGAAAAAATCATTGAGCTATAACGCACGAAAATCGGTAAAATGTACATCTGTCTGCTTTAGGGCTTGTTTGAACTTCAAAAATGCACCATTTCCCGGGGGGAAGAATTGGTACCATTTCAATGGTCTTCACAGACGTTGATGAAAAATTTTAGTCATTTTATTTTGAGATTTCCGAATAAAAAAATCCATGAGTTATAATACACAAAAATCGTTAAAATTTGTCTTTGTCTGCTTTGGTGCTTGTTTGAACTTGAATATGCACAAGTTTTCCCCGCTGGACGAAATGACTTCATTTCTAAGGTCTTAACAGACGTCTATGAATTTTTTTTGCCATTTTATTTTGGGATTTCTGGATAAAGAAAATCCATGAGCTATAGCACATAAAAATCATTAAAATCTGCATTTGCCTACCTTATGACTCGTTTGAACTTGAAAATGCACCATTTTTCCCGCTGGACGAACTGGTTCCATTTCTTATATCTTAACTGACGTTTATGAAAATTTCAGCCATTTATTTTTGGGGCTCGTTTGAACTTGAAAATGCACTATTTATCCCCGCATGACGAATTGGTACCATTTCTAAGGTCTTAACGGACGTCTATGAAAAATTTCTGTCATTTTATTTCAAGATTTCCGGATTAAAAAAATCCATGGGCTATAGCAAATGAAAATTAGTAAAATCTATCTTTGCCTACTTTGAGCTCGTTTTAACTTGAAAATGCATCATTTTTTCCCAGCGAGATGAACTGCTTCCATTCCTAAGATCGTAACGAACGTCCACTAAAATTTTCGGCCATTTGTTTTGAGATTTCTGAATAAAAAAATTCATGGGCTATAGCACACGAAAAACGATAAAATTTGCCTTTGCCTGTCTTAGAACTCGTTTGATATTGAAAATGCACTATTTTTCACCGCGATACGAACTATTTCCATTTCTAAGGTTCTAACAGACGTTCAAGAAAATTTTTTACCATTTTTTTCATGCATTCTAGATAAAAAATCGGTAAATCTGGCTTTGACTACTTAGGGCACGTTTGAACTTAAAAATGAAATATTTTTTCACCTGAATGAACTGGTTCCATTTCTATGGTCTTAATAGACGTCCATGAAAAATTTCAGTCATTTTGATTTGGGATTTTCAGATAAAAAAAATCCATGGCCTTTAGCACACAAAAATTGGTAAAATTTTTCTTTGCCTGCTTTCGATTCGTTTGAACTTAAAAATGCATAATTTTTTTTCCATTTATAAGGTCTTAACGGACGTCTATGCAAAATTTTGGCCATTTTATTTCATGATTTTCGGATAAAAAAATTCATCAATTGTAGCACAAAAAAATTGGTAAAATCTTCCATTGTCTATTTTGAGCCTCGTTTGAACTCTACAATTTACCATTTTTGCCTATGGGATGAATTGGATAATTTCTAAGGTCCTAACAGATGCCATGAAAAATTTTGGTCATTTTGTTTTGGAAATTTAGGATAAAGAAATTCATGGGCTATAACACATGAAAATCGGTAAAATTTATGTTTGTCTGCTTTTAGGCTTATTTTAAATGCAGGATTTATCACCGCGGGACGAACCTATTCCATTTCTAAGCTCTTGACAGACGTCCATTAAAAATTTCAGCCATTTTTTGAGATTTACAGATTAAAAAAATTAATGGGCTATAACATATGAAAATCGATAAAATTTGTATTTGCCTTCTTTAGGGCTTGTTTGAACATTAAAATGCACCATTTCCCTGCGGGACGAACTTGTTCCAATTCTTAACAGACGTCCATGAAAAATTTCAGCCATTTGTTTCGGAACTTTCGGATAAAAAAAATTCATTGGCTATATAGTACACGAAAATTAGTAAAATCTGCCTTTGCCTGCTTTGGGCTTGTTTGAACTTGAAAATGCATCATTTTTCCCCGCGGGATGAACTGGTTCCGTTTCTAAGATTTTTAATGGACGTTTATGAAAAATTTCGGCCATTTTATTTTAAAATTTCTGAAAAAAGATCCATAGGCTATGCCCATGAAAATCAATTAAATCTGCCTTTGCCTGGTTTATGGCTCCTTTGAACTTTAAAATGTCAGATTTTTCACCACAGGACGAACCTATTCCATTTCTAAGGTCTTTACAGACGACCATGAAAAATTTCAGCCATTTTTAGGGATTTCTGAATTAAAAAAATCAATTGGCTATAGCATACGAAAATCGATAAAATCTGCATTTGCCTATTTTGGGGCTCGTTTGAACTTGAAAATGTACAATTTTCCTTGCTAGATGAACTTGTTCCATTTCTAAGGTCTTAATGGACGTCCATGAAAAATTTTGGTCATTTTATTTTGGGATTTCTGGATTAAAAAAATTCATGAGCTATAACACATGAAATTCGATAACATTTTCCATTGAATGTTTAGGGCTAATTTGAACTAAATTCACTATTTTTTTCCGGTAGAATGAATTGGTTACATTTTTAAGTTCCTAACGGACGTTCATGAAAATATTTTTGCATTTTGTTTCAGGATTTTCGGATAAAAAAATTCATGGGCTATCGCAAAAAAAAATCAGTAAAATCTGTCTTTACCTGCTTTGGGCTTGTTTTAACTTTAAAATGCATAATTTTACCCCGCGGACAAACATGTTTCATTTCTTAGGTCTTAACGGATGTCCATGAAAAATTTTGGCCATTTTTTTGGATTTCCACATAAAACAAAATACATGGGCAAAAGCAAAAAAAAAAAACTCGATAAAATCTGCTTTATCTACTTTGGGGTTTGTTTGAACTTTAAAATGCAAAATTATTTTTTCGCGGGACGAACTAGTTAAATTTATAAGGTCTTAACGAAAGTCAATGATAAATTTCAGCCATTTGTTTCGGAATTTCAAGGTAAAAAATCCATGGGCTATAATACATGAAAATCGCTAATATTTGCCTTTGTGTGCTTTAATGCTCGTTTGAACTTGAAAATTCACCATTTTGCCTCACAGGATGAACTGGTTCCATTTCTAAGGTAGTAACATACGACCATGAAAAATTTTGCTTTTTTGTTTCTGAATTTTCGGATAAAAAATAATTCATGGGTATAACACCTGAAAATCGGTAAAATCTGTCTTTGCCTGTTTTGAGGCTCGTTTGAACTTGAAAATGTACTATTTTTCCATGCGGGTCAAACTAGTTCCATTTCTAAGTTCTTAACGGACGTATCCTGATTAAAAAAATCTATGGTCTATAACACACAAAAGTCCGTAAAATCTATCTTTGCTGCATTGGGACTCATTTGATCTTGAAAATGCACCATTTCACCCCACGGAATGAACTTGTTCCATTTTAAGGTTTTAACAGACATTCATGAAAAATTCACAATTTTATTTTGGGATTTCTGGATAAAAAAATCATGGGCTATAACACATAAAAATCGGTAAAATTTATCTTTGCCTTCTTTGAGCTCGTTTGAACTTTAAAATGCACC